>NW_018396402.1:99848-100687 GCF_000003195.3 Sorghum bicolor
TGCGAGGTGTAAGTGTGTTTTCGTTACCATCATCTGCCCCTGGCATGGTTCAAAGACAAAGACAACAAAAAGGCAAGTGAAGAAATAAAAGCCCTACAACTACTAGGATGTAGCTACAGCAAGTCGCTCACACTCAACCTGTAACACAAGTTCTTACCAATTCTTACCTTGCTTGACAGGAGGGGTCGTCTGCCAACAAGTGTACAGCAATGGACGAAGTGTATCGGTGCTGCAGCACAAGACCTGTCAAGCTGTAGAGTATGTGGAGCTATAGGTGGGCTGAAACAAGGAACGAACTAGCACCACGTTAGTTATAAAAGCGAGCTGAATAAACGCTCAACGGTGGTACTGTGCTGGTCCTAGCCTAGACCGTGCTAGAGACGCGAGCCTGGACACAAAGGGAAAACACAGCACACCACTAGAAACAAAATGAGCAGCACTACTGGAAACAAAAAGAACAACAATCCCCTTCTTTTGATTTTTTTTTCTTTTTTCTTTCTTTCTTTCTTTTTTTTCTTTATTTTTTTCTTTCTCTTTTCTTTTTTTTTTGGGGAACCTCAAAACCTGCTTATATAAATGAAATAGTACAAAATATCACTTCACCACTCTCACCCTCTCACTAGAGTAAGGCTGAACCTCAAAATTCAATATATCTAGCACAAGTATGAAGTGCTATCTTTCCTTTTGGATCACGTTGATGGAAACGCAGAATAGACAAACAAGTGGCTGCACCTATTATCAAGATCTACTCAAATTCCAACCCACAATAGATTGGACGCAGTTGTGACTAGATGGTGACAAGAACTCAAAACTCTAAAGGACTAAACTAAAACCAGCAC
>NW_018396402.1:101005-106349 GCF_000003195.3 Sorghum bicolor
TTCCTTAGACAAGGAGACGGGCGACTGATCCTGCACGCGCGCCTACAAGCAAGTAGCGAAGGCTAAACTTGATCTAAACAAAACTCAGTTGTTCATGGCGGCTCTAGATGTAAATAAATAGAGGGGAGGACGACCAAAGGGGTGCTAGAGTCGTCCTCCAACCCTAGGACGCGTCCCTAATAGACTCAACTTGATACCTGGGCCATTGGTCCAAAATAGGGTGACGCAGCACCAAAACAGAAAAAGGTGTCGGCACGAAAACAAGGACTGCGCCCGACTCATAAGCCGCATAGATATGTGGTTGGACCCATTGGAAAGTAGACTTCATGAGCTTTCCAACAAGTATAGGAACGTCCCAGTTGGAGTCCATATGACGCCGTGGTGATCCATACAAGTTAGAGTTATTTTCCAGTCCGAATCCAACTCCCAAAACGTGTTGGGTTTGGACTCTTTGTTTCCTTGCTTTAGAAACGACGTGGTAACTTGACAGAGGATGTTGTGGAGGCTTGGACCTGATCTCCAATCACCTTTGTTAAGTTATCACTCTTCCCATATGCAATCAGCCCTTGAAGTTGGTGTTGCCTCAAATTCTGAATGCAGTTGAACCTTCCCTTGCTGATCTTGTCCATTATTCCTGAGCAACACCAAAGTGCACGTGTCTCCATTGTCTAAATATGATTGACAAGAGTTTAAAGCTGAACTTACTTGAAGGTTGAGTTGACGGGCACGAGCACGAGTAAGAGGACCAGCTATAGGTTGTGTCGGAGAGGATGTAGGATATGTATCGCTGGTGGATGTAGGATATGTATCGCTGGTGGATGTAGGATATGTATCGCTGGTGTTGATGTCCTCATCAATATGGAATCTCACTTTGGTCCGTTTAGAGATAGTATTAGTTTCGGTGCAAGATAGGTGCATGGTTTGCACCTAATGCACCATAGGATAAGAAACCATTTTGGACGCACCCGAGGGTACTCCTAGGTCATGGGGCTCAAGTGAAAGCTCGGTTTGGTCTGTTTGGAGATAGATGTACGGTTTGCATGGTACATACGATATGCTCAGAAATCAATTAGGACACACCTGATATAACTCCTTGATGATGTGTGTCATATGGAATCTTGCTTCGGTTCGTTTAGAGACAGTGTTAGTTTTGGTAGAAGATATGTGCACAGTTTACGCCTAATGCACCATAGGCTAAGAAACCATTTTAGACGCACCCGATGGTACTTATAGTTGAAGAGGCTCAAGTGGAGGCTCGATTTGGTCTGTTCAGATATAGTGCTGATCTTGATGCAAGATAGTTGCATAGTTTGCATGGAACGTACCATATGTTAAGAAATCAATTTGGACGCACCCAATGGAACTCTTAGATGACGTGTGTCATATGGAATCTCGCTTCGGTCTGTTTGGAGACAATGTTAGTTTTGGTGCAAGATAGGTGCATTGTTTGTGCCTAATGCACCATAGACTGAGAAACCATTTTGACACACCTGTTTGTACTCCTAGATGAAGAGGCTCAAGTGGATGCTCGGTTCAGTCTGTTTGGAGATAGTGCTAATCTTGATGCAAGATAGGTGCACGCTTTGCATGGAACATACCATACGCTTGGAAATCAATTTGGATGCACCCGATGGAACTCCTTGATGACGTGTGTCATATAGAATCTTGCTTTGGTCTGTTTAGAAACAGTGTTAGTTTTGGTGCAAGATATGTGCATGGTTTGCGCCTAATGCACCATAGTCTAAGAAACCATTTTGGAAGCACCTGTTGGTACTTCGATGAATAGGCTCAATTGGAAGCTCGGTTTAATCTGTTTGGAGAAAGTGCTAATCTTAAGATAGGTGCATGATTTGCAAGGAACATATCATATGCTTAGAAATCCATTTGGACGCACCCAATGGAACTCCAAGACGACGTGTGTCATATGGAATATCGCTTTGGTCTGGTCAGAAACATTGTATGTTTCGGTGCAAGATATGTGCATGGTTTGCGCCTAATGCACCATAGTCTAAGAACCATTTTGGAAGCACTAATTGGTACTCCTGGGTGAAGAGGCTCAAGTGGAAGCTCGGTTTGATCTGTTTTGAGATAGTGCTAATCTTGATGCAAGATAGGTGCATGATTTGCAAGAAACATACCATATGCTTAGAAATCAATTTGGACGCACCCAATGGAACTCCTTGATGACGTGTGTCATATGGAATCTTGCTTCGGTCCGTTTGTAGACATTGTTAGTTTTGATGCAAGATAGTTGCACAGTTTGCGCCTAATGCACCATATTCTAAGAAACCATTTTGGACTCACTATTTGGTACTCCTGGGTGAAGAGGCTTAAGTGGAAGCTTGGTTTGGTTAGTTTGGAGATAGTGCTAATCTTGATGCAAGATAGGTGCACGGTTTGCATGGAACATACCAAATGCTTGGAAATCAATCTGGACGAATATGATGGAACTCCTAGATGACATCGGTCAGTTTGGAGATAGTGTTAGTTTCAGTGCAAGATAGGTGCAAGGTTTGCACATAATGCAGCATAGGCTAAGAAACCATTTTGGATGCACCCGATGGTACACCTAGGTAAAAGGCTCAAGTGAAAGCTCGGTTTGGTCTATTTGGAGATAGTGCTAATCTTGATGCAAGATAGATGCACGGACGGCATGGAACGTACCATATGCTTAGAAATTAATTTGGACACACCCGATAGAACTCCTTGATGACGTGTGTCATATGGAATCTCGCTTTGGTGTGCTTAGTGACAGTATTAGTTTCGGTGCAAGATATGTGCACGGTTTGCGCCTAATGCACCAAAGCCTAAGAAACCATTTTGTAAGCACCTGTTGGTACTCCTAGGTGAAGAGGCCCAAGTGGAGCCTCGGTTCGGTCTGTTTAGAGATAGTGCTAATCTTGATGCATGATAGGTGCATGATTTGCATGGAACATACCATATGCTCAGAAATCAATTTGGACGCACCAGATGGAACTCTTAGATGACATGTGTCATATGGAATCTCACTTCGGTCCGTTTTGAGACAGTGTGAGTTTCGGCACAAGATAGGTGCACGGTTTGCACCTAATGCACCATAGGATAAGAAACCATTTTGGACGCACCCGATGGTACTCCTAGGTCAAGGTGCCCAAGTGAAAGCTTGGTTTTGTCTGTTTGGAGATAGTGCTAATCTTGATGCAAGATAGATGCATGGTTTGCATGGAACATACGATATGCTCAGAAATCAATTAGGACTCACCTGATATACCTCCTTCATGATGTGTGTCATATGGAATCTTGCTTCGGTTCGTTTAGAGACAGTGTTAGTTTTGGTAGAAGGTATGTGCACGGTTTACGCGTAATGCACCATAGGCTAAGAAACCATTTTAGACGCACTCGATGGTACTCGTAGTTGAAGAGGCTCAAGAGGAGGCTCGATTTGGTCTGTTCGGATATAGTGCTAATCTTGATGTAAGATAGTTGCACAGTTTGCATGGAACGTACCATATGTTAAGAAATCAATTTGGACGCACCCAATGGAACCCCTAGATGACGTGTCTAGAATCTCGTTGCGGTCTGTTTGGAGATAATGTTAGTTATGGTGCAAGATAGGTGCATAGTTTGTGCCTAATGCACCATAGCCTAAGAAACCATTTTTAACGCACCTGTTTGTACTCCTAGATAAAGAGGCTCAAGTGGAAGCTCGGTTCGGTCTGTTTGGAGATAGTGCTAATCTTGATGCAAGATAGGTGCACGGTATGCATGGAACATACCATATGCTTGGAAATCAATTTGGATGCACCCGATGGAACTGCTTGATGACGTGTGTCATATGGAATCTCGCTTTGGTCTGTTTAGAAACAGTGTTAGTTTTGGTGCAAGATATGTGCATGGTTTGCGTCTAATGCACCATAGTCTAAGAAACCATTTTGGAAGCACCTGTTGGTACTTCGATGAATAGGCTCAAGTGGAAGCTCGGTTTGATCTATTTGGAGATAGTGCTAATCTTGGTGCCAGATAGGTGCATGATTTGCAAGGAACGTACCATATGCTTAGAAATCAATTTGGACGCACCCAATGGAACTCCTAGATGACGTGTGTCATATGGAATCTTGCTTCGGTCCGTTTGTAGACATTGTAAGTTTTAGTGCAAGATAGGTGCACAGTTTGCGCCTAATGCACCATAGTCTAAGAAACCATTTTAGACGCACTATTTGGTACTCCTGGGTGAAGAGGCTCAAGTGGAAGCTTGGTTCGGTTAGTTTGGAGATAGTGCTAATCCTTATGCAAGGTAGGTGCATGGTTTGCATGGAACATACCATATGCTTGGAAATCAATTTGGATCCACCCGATGGAACTCCTTGATGATGTGTGTCATATGGAATCTCGCTTTGGTCCATTTGGAGAAATTGTTAGTTTCGGTGCAAGATAGGTGCACAGTTTGCACCTAATGCACCATAGTCTAAGAAACCATTTTGGACACACTTGTTGGTACTCCTAGGTGAAGGGGCTCAAGTGGATGTTCGGTTCGGTCTGTTTGGAGATAGTGCTAATCTTGATGCAAGATAGGTGCACGGTTTGCATGGAACATACAAAATGCTTGGAAATCAATCTGGACGCACATGATGGAACCCTAGATGACGTGTGTCATACAAAATCTTGCTTCGGTCTGTTTGGAGACATTGTTAGTTTCGGTGCAAGATAGGTGCACAGTTTGCACCTAATGCACCATAGTCTAAGAAACCATTTTGGATGCACCTGTTGGTACTTCGGTGAAGAGGCTCAAATGGAAACTCGGTTTGATCTGTTTGGAGATAGTGCTAATCTTGATGCAAGATATGTGCATGATTTGCAAGGAACATACCATATGCTTAGAAAATCAATTTATATGCACCCAATGGAACTCCTAGATGACGTGTGTCATATGGAATCTTGCTTCGGTCCATTTGTAGACATTGTATGTTTTAGTGCAAGATAGGTGCAAAGTTTCGCCTAATGCACCGTAGTCTAAGAAACCATTTTGGACGCACTATTTGGTACTCCTGGGTGAAGAGGCTCAAGTGGAAGCTTGGTTTGGTTAATTTGGAGATAATGCTAATTCTTATACAAGGTAGGTGCTTGGTTTGCATGGAACATTGGAAATCAATTTGGATGCACCCGATTGAACTCCTTGATGACGTGTGTCATATGGAATCTTGCTTCGGTCCATTTGGAGACATTGTTAGTTTTGGTGTAAGATAGGTGCACAGTTTGCACCTAATGGCACCATAGTCTAAGAAACCATTTTGTATGCACTTGTTGGTACTCCTAGGTGAACGGGTTCAAGTGGATGCTCGGTTTGGTCTGTATGGAGATAGTGCTA
>NW_018396402.1:155471-162682 GCF_000003195.3 Sorghum bicolor
GGGCTCCTTGCGAACTCACCGGTGCCCTTTTCACGACCCGAAAGCGTTGGGAAGGAGACGGCCACGCGAGAAGAGCTCGGTGAGATCCAAAAGCTTCGGCAAGGCGGCTGTTAGGGCTCGATTTCCGCGGCGCGGTGGGAAAACGGGATGCGGGCGAGGTTTGAGACATTTATATGGCTCGGAAGGCAAGATATCCCGGGATTTTCGGGATTGAATCGGCCATGGGAGAGTTCGTCTCGGCTGCGTGCGCTGAGGAAGAAGGAAAGGTGGGAGAGGCCGCTGACAGGCGGGACCCGATCGTCAGCGTAAGAAGAGAGGAGAGGAGGAAGGCGCCTGCTTGGGCCGGATTGCTGGGCTTGCCGCTGGGTAGCGGGGCCAAGGCATGATTTGCATGGAACATACCATATGCTCAGAAATCAATTTGGACGCACCAGATGGAACTCTTAGATGACATGTGTCATATGGAATCTCACTTCGGTCCGTTTTGAGACAGTGTGAGTTTCGGCACAAGATAGGTGCACGGTTTGCACCTAATGCACCATAGGATAAGAAACCATTTTGGACGCACCCGATGGTACTCCTAGGTCAAGGTGCCCAAGTGAAAGCTTGGTTTTGTCTGTTTGGAGATAGTGCTAATCTTGATGCAAGATAGATGCACGGTTTTGCATGGAACATACGACATTCTCTGAAATCAATTAGGACACACCTCATATAACTCCTTGATGATGTGTGTCATATGGAATCTTGCTTTGGTTCATTTAGAGACAGTGTTAGTTTTGGTAGAAGACATGTGCACGGTTTACGCCTAATTCACCATAGGCTAAGAAACCATTTTAGACTTACCCGATGGTACTCTTAGTTGAAGAGGCTCATGTGGAGGCTCGATTTGGTCTGTTCAGATATAGTGCTAATCTTGATGCAAGATAGTTGCATAGTTTGCATGGAACGTACCATATGTTAAGAAATCAATTTGGACGCACCCAATGGAACTCCTAGATGACGTGTTTCATATGGAATCTCGCCTCGGTCTGATTGGAGACAATGTTAGTTTCAGTGCAAGATAGGTGCATAGATTGTGCCTAATACACCATAGTCTAAGAAACCACTTTTGACACACATGTTTGTACTCCTAGATGAAGAGGCTCAAGTGGAAGCTCTGTTCGGTCTGTCTGGAGATAGTGCTAATCTTGATGCAAGATAGGTGCACGGTATGCATGGAACATACCATATGCTTGGAAATCAATTTGGATGCACCCGATGGAACTGCTTGATGACGTGTGTCATATGGAATCTCGCTTTGGTCTGTTTAGAAACAGTGTTAGTTTTGGTGCAAGATATGTGCATGGTTTGCGTCTAATGCACCATAGTCTAAGAAACCATTTTGGAAGCACCTGTTGGTACTTCGATGAATAGGCTCAAGTGGAAGCTCGGTTTGATCTATTTGGAGATAGTGCTAATCTTGGTGCCAGATAGGTGCATGATTTGCAAGGAACGTACCATATGCTTAGAAATCAATTTGGACGCACCCAATGGAACTCCTAGATGACGTGTGTCATATGGAATCTTGCTTCGGTCCGTTTGTAGACATTGTAAGTTTTAGTGCAAGATAGGTGCACAGTTTGCGCCTAATGCACCATAGTCTAAGAAACCATTTTAGACGCACTATTTGGTACTCCTGGGTGAAGAGGCTCAAGTGGAAGCTTGGTTCGGTTAGTTTGGAGATAGTGCTAATCCTTATGCAAGGTAGGTGCATGGTTTGCATGGAACATACCATATGCTTGGAAATCAATTTGGATCCACCCGATGGAACTCCTTGATGATGTGTGTCATATGGAATCTCGCTTTGGTCCATTTGGAGAAATTGTTAGTTTCGGTGCAAGATAGGTGCACAGTTTGCACCTAATGCACCATAGTCTAAGAAACCATTTTGGACACACTTGTTGGTACTCCTAGGTGAAGGGGCTCAAGTGGATGTTCGGTTCGGTCTGTTTGGAGATAGTGCTAATCTTGATGCAAGATAGGTGCACGGTTTGCATGGAACATACAAAATGCTTGGAAATCAATCTGGACGCACATGATGGAACCCTAGATGACGTGTGTCATACAAAATCTTGCTTCGGTCTGTTTGGAGACATTGTTAGTTTCGGTGCAAGATAGGTGCACAGTTTGCACCTAATGCACCATAGTCTAAGAAACCATTTTGGATGCACCTGTTGGTACTTCGGTGAAGAGGCTCAAATGGAAACTCGGTTTGATCTGTTTGGAGATAGTGCTAATCTTGATGCAAGATATGTGCATGATTTGCAAGGAACATACCATATGCTTAGAAAATCAATTTATATGCACCCAATGGAACTCCTAGATGACGTGTGTCATATGGAATCTTGCTTCGGTCCATTTGTAGACATTGTATGTTTTAGTGCAAGATAGGTGCAAAGTTTCGCCTAATGCACCGTAGTCTAAGAAACCATTTTGGACGCACTATTTGGTACTCCTGGGTGAAGAGGCTCAAGTGGAAGCTTGGTTTGGTTAATTTGGAGATAATGCTAATTCTTATACAAGGTAGGTGCTTGGTTTGCATGGAACATTGGAAATCAATTTGGATGCACCCGATTGAACTCCTTGATGACGTGTGTCATATGGAATCTTGCTTCGGTCCATTTGGAGACATTGTTAGTTTTGGTGTAAGATAGGTGCACAGTTTGCACCTAATGGCACCATAGTCTAAGAAACCATTTTGTATGCACTTGTTGGTACTCCTAGGTGAACGGGTTCAAGTGGATGCTCGGTTTGGTCTGTATGGAGATAGTGCTAATCTTGATCCATGATAGGTGCACGGTTTGCATAGAACATACCAAATGCTTGGAAATCAATCTGGACGCACATGATGGAACTCCTAGATGACGTGTGTCATACAAAATCTTGCTTCGGTCTGTTTGGAGATAGTGTTAGTTTCAGTGCAAGATAGGTGCTAGGTTTGTACATAATGCAGCATAGGCTAAGAAACCATTTTGGACGCACCCGATGGTACTCGTAGATAAAAGGCTCAAGTGAAAGCTCGGTTTGGTCTATTTGGAGAGAGTGCTAATCTTGATGCAAGATAGATGCACGGTCTGCATGGAACATACCATATGCTTAAAAATTAATTTGGACACACCCGATAGAACTCCTTGATGACGTGTGTCATATGGAACCTAGCTTTGGTGTGCTTAGAGACAGTATTAGTTTTGGTGCAAGATATGTGCACGGTTTGCACCTAATGCACCAAAGTCTAAGAAACCATTTTGGAAGCACCTGTTGGTACTCCTAGGTGAAGAGGCTCAAGTGGAGGCTCGGTTCGGTCTGTTTAGAGATAGTCCTAATCTTGATGCAAGAGAGGTGCACGATTTGCATGGAACATACCATATGCTCAGAAATCAATTTTGACACACCAGATGGAACTCCTAGATGACATGTGTCATATGGAATCTCACTTCTTTCCGTTTAGAGACAGCGTTAGTTTCGGTGCAAGATAGGTGCACGGATTGCACCTAATGCACCATAGGATAAGAAACCATTTTGGACGCACCCGATGGTACTCCTAGGTCAAGGGGCTCAAGTGAAAGCTCCGTTTCGTCTGTTTGGAGATAGTGCTAATCTTGATGCAAGATAGATGCACGGTTTGCTTGGAACATATGATATGCTCATAAATCAATTAGGACGCACCTGATATAACTCCTTGATGATGTGTTTCATTTGGAATCTTGCTTCGGTTCGTTTCTAGACTGTGTTAGTTTTGGTAGAAGATATGTGCACGGTTTACGCCTAATGCACCATAGGCTATGAAACCATTTTAGACGCACCCGATGGTACTCATAGTTGAAGAGGCTCAAGTGGAGGCTCGATTTGGTCTGTTCAGATATAGTGCTAATCTTGATGCAAGATAGTTGCACAGTTTGCATGGAACGTACCATATGTTAAGAAATCAATTTGGACGCACCCAATGGAACTCCTAGATGATGTGTGTCATATGGAATCTCGCTTCGGTCTGTTTGGAGGTAATGTTAGTTTCGGTGCAAGATAGGTGCATAGTTTGTGCCTAATGCACCATAGTCTTACCATTTTTGACGCACCTGTTTGTACTACTAGATGAAGAGGCTCAAGTGGAAGCTCGGTTCGGTCTGTTTGGAGATAGTGCTAATCTTGATGCAAGATAGGTGCACGGTATGCATGGAACATACCATATGCTTGGAAATCAATTTGGATGCACCCGGTGGAACTCCTTGATGACGTGTGTCATATGGAATCTCGCTTAGGTCTGTTTAGAAACAGTGTTAGTTTCGGTGCAAGAGATGTTGGAAGCACCTGTTGGTACTTCGGTGAAGAGGCTCAAGTGGAAACTCGGTTTTATCTGTTTGGAGATAGTGCTAATCTTGGTGCAAGATAGGTGCATGATTTGCAAGGAACATACCATATGCTTAGAAATCAATTTGGACGCACCCAATGGAACTCCTAGATGACATGTGTCATATGGAATCTTGCTTCGGTCCGTTTGTAGACATTGTAAGTTTTAGTGCAAGATAGGTGCACAATTTGCGCCTAATGCTCCATAGTCTATGAAACCATTTTAGATGCACTATTTGGTACTCCTGGGTGAAGAGGCTCAAGTGGAAGCTTGGTTCGGTCAGTTTGGAGATAGTTCTAATCCTTATGCAAGGTAGGTGCATGGTTTGCATGGGACATACCATATGCTTGGAAATCAATTTGGATGCTCCCGATGGAACTCCTTGATGATGTGTGTCATATGGAATCACGCTTTGGTCTATTTGGAGACATTGTTAGTTTCGGTGCAAGATAGGTGCCCAGTTTGCAACTAATGCACCATAGTCTAAGAAATCATTTTGGACACACTTGTTGGTACGCCTAGGTGAAGGGGCTCAAGTGGTTGCTCGGTTCGGTCTGTTTGGAGATAGTGCTAATCTTGATTCAAGATAGGTGCACGGTTTGCATGGAACATACCAAATGCTTGGAAATCAATCTGGACGCACATGATGGAACTCATAGATGACGTGTGTCATACGAAATCTTGCTTCGGTCTATTTGGAGACATTGTTAGTTTCGGTGCAAGATAGGTGCACAGTTTGCACCTAATGCACCATAGTCTATGAAACCATTTTGGATGCACCTGTTAGTACTTCGGTGAAGAGGCTCAAGTGGAAGCTCTGTTTGATCTGCTTGGAGATAGTGCTAATCTTGATGCTAGATAGGTGCATGATTTGCAAGGAACATACCATTTGCTTAGAAATCAATTTGGACGCACCCAATGGAACTCCTAGATGACGTGTGTCTCCTAGATGACGTGTGTCATATGGAATCTTGCTTCGAATCCTGTTTCGGTCCATTTGTAGACATTGTAAGTTTTAGTGCAAGATAGGTGCACAGTTTGCGCCTAATGCACCATAGTCTAAGAAACCATTTTGGACGCACTATTTCGTATTCCTGGGTGAAAAGGCTCGAGTGGAAGTTTGGTTTGGTCAGTTTGGAGATAGTGCTAATCCTTATGCGAGGTAGGAGCATGGTTTGCATGGAACATTGGAAATCAATTTGAATGCAACCGATGGAACTCCTTGATGACATGTGTCATATGGAATCTCGCTTCGGTCCATTTGGAGACATTGTTAGTTTCGGTGTAAGATAGGTTCACAGTTTGCACCTAATGAACCATAGTCTAAGAAACCATTTTGTATGCATAGTTTGTACATAATGCACCATAGGCTAAGAAACCATTTTGGACGCACCCGATGGTACTCCTAGGTAAAAGGCTCAAGTGAAAGCTCAGTTTGGTCTATTTGGAGAGAGTGCTAATCTTGATGCAAGATAGATGCATGGTCTGCATGGAACGTAACATATGCTTAAAAATTAATTTGGACACACCCGATAGAACTCCTTGATGACGTGTGTCATATGGAATCTCGCTTTGGTGTGCTTAGAGACAGTATTAGTTTCGGTGCAAGATATGTGCACGGTTTGCGCCTAATGCACCAAAGTCTAAGAAACCATTTTGGAAGCACCTGTTGGTACTCCTAGGTGAAGAGGCTCAAGTGGAGGCTCGGTTTGGTCTGTTTAGAGATAGTCGTAATCGTGATGCAAGATAGGTGCACGATTTGCATGGAACATACCATATGTTCAGAAATCAATTTGGACACACCAGATGGAACTCCTAGATGACATGTGTCATATGGAATCTCAATTCGGTCCGTTTAGAGACAGTGTTAGTTTTGGTGCAAGATAGGTGCACGGTTTGCACCTAATGCACCATAGGATAAGAAACCATTTTGGACGCACCCGATGGTACTCCTAGGTCAAGGGGCTCAAGTGACAGCTCGGTTTGGTCTCTTTGGAGATAGTGGTAATCTTGATGCAAGATAGATGCACGGTTTGCATGGAACATATGATATGCTCAGAAATCAATCAGGACGCACCTGATATAACTCCTTGATGATGTGTGTCATATGGAATCTTGCTTCGGTTCGTTTAGAGACAATGTTAGTTTTGGTAGAAGATATGTGCATGGTTTATGCCAAATGCATCATAGGCTAAGAAACCATTTTAGACGCACCTGATGGTACTCGTAGTTGAAGAGGCTCAAGTGGAGGCCTCATTTGGTCTGTTCGGATATAGTGCTAATCTTGATGCAAGATAGTTACACAGTTTGATGGAACATACCATATGTTAAGAAATCAATTTGGACGCACCCAATGGAACTCCTAGATGACGTGTGTCATATGGAATCTCGCTTTGGTCCATTTGGAGACAATGTTAGTTTCGGTGCAAGATAGGTGCATAGTTTGTGCCTAATGCACCACAGTCTAAGAAACCATTTTTGATGCACCTGTCTGTACTTCTAGATGAAGAGGCTCAAGTGGAAGCTCGGTTCGGTCTGTTTGGAGATAGTGCTTATCTTGATGCAAGATAGTTGCACAGTTTGCATGGAACATACCATATGCTTAGAAATCAATTTGGATGCACCCGACGGAACTCCTTGATGACGTGTGTCTTATGGAATCTCGCTTTGGTCTGTTTAGAAATAGTGTTAGTTTCAATGCAAGATATGGGCATGGTTTGCACCTAATGCACCATAGTCTAAGAAACCATTTTGGAAGCACCTGTTGGTACTTCGGTGAAGAGGCTCAAGTGGAAGCTCGATTTGATCTGTTTGGAGATAGTGCAAT
>NW_018396402.1:162782-212540 GCF_000003195.3 Sorghum bicolor
CTCAGAAAGTACTAGGTGCATTAGTTACTCCAAAAGGCATGACTAACCACTCATACAAACCGAACTTAGTTTTGAAAGCAGTTTTCCATTCATCTCCCAATTTCATACGAATCTGGTGGTACCCACTACGTAAATCAACTTTTGAAAACACAACAGCACCACTCAGTTCATCTAGCATATCATCTAATCGTGGAATAGGGTGTCGATATCGAATGGTGATATTATTAATAGCTCTACAATCAACACACATACGCCATGTTCCATCTTTCTTAGGCACTAAAATTACTGGAACAGCACAAGGACTAAGAGATTCTCGGACATAACCTTTGTCTAGTAGTTCTTGCACTTGTCGCTGAATTTCCTTTGTTTCCTCCGGGTTTGTCCTGTATGGTGCACGATTTGGCAAAACTGCTCCAGGAATAAGATCAATTTGGTGCTCAATCCCGCGTAGTGGAGGCAGCCCCGCTGGTACCTCACTTGGAAACACATCAGAATACTCCTGCAAAACGTTAGCAACAGCAGGGGGCAAAGAACATTGCATATCCTCAATTGAAATCAAAGCATCCTTGCATATCAAAGCATAAGCAACAGAAGTGGATGCATTGAACTCATTAATATCTGATTTGGTAGCTATCATACAACGTCCTTTCAGTTTTATCTCATCTTTGTTACCAATTACAGATTTATCATTTTTATTGCTCTTGCTCTTTGCTTTAGTAGCCCTAGCAACATCAGTTTGCATAATAGTTTCAGGGGACATAGGATGCAACACAATTTTACGATCATGGTATAGAAAAGAATACTGATTTGATCTACCATGATGCATAGAATCTCTATCAAATTGCCAAGGTCTACCTAGCAGAATGTTACAAGCTTGCATAGGCACAACATCACATTCAACAATATCTTTGTAGGATCCGATGGAAAAATTAATTCTCACAAGTCTAGTCACCTTTGCCTTACCACTGTTGTTCAGCCATTGGATGTAGTAGGGATGCGGGTGTGGTTTGGTGTTGAGGGCAAGCTTCTGCACCATATCGCTGCTTGCCAAGTTGTTGCAGCTACCTCCATCAATGATCATGCGACAAGAACGCTCTTTGATGACACACTTTGTTTGGAATAAAATGTGTCGCTGATTTTGTTCCGCCATCTCCATTTGTGCACTAAGCACTCGCTGCACGATCAAGCTCTCATAGTGGTCCGCTTCACCTGCATTAATATGTTCTTCTATTTGATCTTCATTACCTGCATGGTCAATCGCAAGCAGTGCAAGTGTATCCTCATCAAAATCACTAGCAGATGAGTACTCACCATCATCCCTGACAATCATAACTCGCCTGTTTGGGCAGTCACGCATCATGTGCCCATATCCCTTGCACCGATGACATTGTATGTTGCTTGTTCTACCCGTCGATGCCACGGATGAAGTACTCGCAGTAGGCTTTTGCATCGTCTTCACAACTGAATTGGTGGGGGTAGCTCGAGCCTTGTCACTAGATGATGGAGTAGAAATACGTGTAGATGGAGTTGAAGCCATGTGTTGCTGCCATGAATTAGCCTTCCCTGCAGAAATATTACTCCTTGCGCTAGCACGTCGTCCCTGCACTTCCCTTTCAGCTTTACAAGCAAGATGAAACAAACGGGTTACATTATTGTATTCTTTGTAAGCGAGGATGTCCTGAATTTCCCGATTTAACCCACCCAAAAATCTAGCCATAGCCGGTTCCTCATCCTCCTCTAGGTTACAACGCAACATACCCGTTTGTAATTCCTGATAATATTCTTCTACACTTTTAGCACCTTGTCTTAACTGCTGCAACTTATTTATCATATCACGCGCATAGTAAGATGGAACAAATCTAGCTCTCATAGCCCTTTTCAGCGCATCCCAAGTTCTAGGTAAGTTATTAGGATTTTTCTTTCCATATTCTATCCACCAAACAGAAGCAAAATCTGTAAACTCACTAGTAGCAGCCCTAACACGTGTAGTCTCAGGAAATTCATGACATGCAAACTTTTGATCAACAGCAATCTCCCAAGTGATGTAAGCATCAGGGTCATATTTACCATCAAAAGGGGGTATCTTAAATTTAATCTTACTGAAAGCATCATCATTATTGTGTACCTCGCGTCGGCGGTTGCCACCCATACCTCTACGGTTGTGACGAAGGCGACGTCGATCACGAGTGTCTTGATCATCATGTTCAGTATCACCAGTGTAGTCATCCTCATGACTACCGTGCTCTCGATCTCCCTCCTTTTCTTCTTTATGCTTCTCTTTATCGTCGGTGTGGAAAGCATCAAATCGCCTTAGGAGAGCAGCAAGGCTTTTGTCCACACTAGCAACGGATTCCTCCAATCTTGTGAGCTTGTTGTTTGTGGCAATCTGCGTAGCCTCCAACTGCCCCAGCTTTTCATTCGTCACCTGCAAGTCGTTATCAAGTCCCTCTGTGTGCAGCTTCACTTTCCTTTCAAAATGTTGTATGATGCCCTTAGTGCGAGGTGTAAGTGGTGTTTCGTTACCATCATCTGCCCCTGGCATGGTTCAAAGACAAAGACAACAAAAAGGCAAGTGAAGAAATAAAAGCCCTACAACTACTAGGATGTAGCTACAGCAAGTCGCTCACACTCAACCTGTAACACAAGTTCTTACCAATTCTTACCTTGCTTGACAGGAGGGGTCGTCTGCCAACAAGTGTACAGCAATGGACGAAGTGTATCGGTGCTGCCGCACAAGACCTGTCAAGCTGTAGAGTATGTGGAGCTATAGGTGGGCTGAAACAAGGAACGAACTAGCACCACGTTAGTTATAAAAGCGAGCTGAATAAGCGTTCGACGATGGTACTGTGCTGGTCCTAGGCTAGACCGTGCTAGAGACGCGAGCCTGGACACAAAGGAAAACCACAGCACACCCCCGAAAACAAGGTGGAAGAAACCTAAAATCAATATGAAAAACAGCCCCTTTTTTTCTTTTGAATCTTTTCTCTTTTCTTTTTTTTTCTTTTTTTTTGGGCAACCTCAAAAACTGATTATATGAACAAAGGAATACAAAAGAGCAATTCGCTCCACACACTTTTTTCGCTCCACACTCTCTCTCTCTCTCTAGAGTAAGGCTGAACAAGTAGTGTGATCTTTCTGTTGAACTCAGATTGGACTCTACTCGATCTTGACCAAGATCACAGTTCAATTCGGACTTCACAATAGATTCGACAGAGAGAAGATATGGTAATACTCGGCTGTGTATAGATGGTGACAAGAACTCGAAACTCTAAAGGACTAGACACTAAGACCAGCAACTCGACACAAACCGAAGCAACGCAAATTCAACAAGCCCTAACGAAAACGGTACTAGCCAAGGCACAAAGGTTTAATAGGATTATGGAAAAACTAATCTACTATATTTTTTTTGGCTTTTCTGGACTATAGGAAATTAATTAAAAACAGCAAAGGATTAGAAGTCTCTCACCGAAGAACCTTGCTCTGATTACCAACTGATGCGAACCCGCTAGGGTTTTTGGCCTGATCTTTTGATGAGAGGCGCTGGATAACTCGATTAGTGGATGGAGATGACGTTCACGGCCCGACTACAGCCCTCAAGACCGCGCCTTAGCAACCGATACACCACGTCCAACAGCCATCACGATCTTGTGGAGCGCGACAACCAGCCCCTAGGGCTCCCGTCCTGCAAGCAATCGAAGAACTAGCAAGAACGAGGAAACAAGCACTGAATTTGCAAGATGAATTGAAGGTTTCAAACTGAATCTGAATCAACAATGGGGTTCCGAAGACAAGGAGACGGGCGGCTGATCCTGCACGCGCGCCTACAAGCAAGTAGCGAAGGCTAAACTTGATCTAAACAAAACCCAGTTGTTCATGGCGGCTCTAGATGTAAATAAATAGAGGGGAGGACGACCAAAGGGGTGCTAGAGTCGTCCTCCAACCCTAGGACGCGTCCCTAATAGACTCAACTTGATACATGGGCCATTGGTCTAAAATAGGGTGACGCAGCACCAAAACAGAAAAAGGTGTCGGCACGAAAACAAGGACTGCGCCCGACTCATAAGCTGCATAGATATGTGGTTGGACCCATTGGAAAGTAGACTTCATGAGCTTTCCAACAAGTATAGGAACGTCCCAGTTGGAGTCCATATGACGCCGTGGTGATCCATACAAGTTAGAGTTATTTTCCAGTCCGAATCCAACTCCCAAAACGTGTTGGGTTTGGACTCTTTGTTTCCTTGCTTTAGAAGCGACGTGGTAACTTGATAGAGGATGTTGTGGAGGCTTGGACCTGATCTCCAATCACCTTTGTTAAGTTATCACTCTTCCCATATGCAATCAGCCCTTGAAGTTGGTGTTGCCTCAAATTCTGAATGCAGTTGAACCTTCCCTTGCTGATCTTGTCCATTATTCGTGAGCAACACGAAAGTGCACGTGTCTCCATTGTCTAAATATGATTGACAAGTGTTTAAAACTGAACTTACTTGAAGGTTGAGTTGACGGGCACGAGCACGAGTAAGAGGACCAGCTATAGGTTGTGTCGGAGAGGATGTAGGACCAGCTATAGGTTGTGTCGGAGATGTAGGACCAGCTATAGGTTGTGTCGGAGAGGATGTAGGAGAGGATGTATCGCTGGTGTTGATGTCCTCATCAGAACTCCTTGATGACGTGTGTCATATGGAATCTCGCTTTGGTCTGTTTGGAAACAGTGTTAGTTTCGGTGCAAGATATGTGCATGGTTTGTGCCTAATGCACCATAGTCTAAAAAACCATTTTGGAAGCACCTGTTGGTACATCGGTGAAGAGGCTCAAGTGGAAGCTCGGTTTGATCTGTTTGGAGATAGTGCTAATCTTGGTGCAAGATAGTTGCATGATTTGCAAGGAATATACCATATGCTTAGAAATCAATTTGGACGCACCCAATGGAACTCCTAGGTGATGTGTGTCATATGGAATCTTGCTTCGGTCCGTTTGTAGACATTGTAAGTTTTAGTGCAGGATAGGTGCACAGTTTGCGCCTAATGCACCATAGTCTAAGAAACCATTTTAGACGCACTATTTGGTACTCCTGGGTGAAGAGGCTCAAGTGGAAGCTTGGTTCGGTCAGTTTGGAGATAGTGCTAATCCTTATGCAAGGTAGGTGCATGGTTTGCATGGAACATACCATATGCTTGGAAAATCAATTTGGATTCACCCGATGGAACTCCTTCATGACGTGTGTCACATGGAATCTCGCTTCGGTCCATTTGGAGACATTGTTAGTTTCGGTGCAAGATAGGTGCACAGTTTGCACCGAATGCACCATAGTCTAAGAAACTATTTTGGACGCACTTGTTGGTACTCCTAGGTGAAGGGGCTCAAGTGGATGCTCGGTTCGATCTGTTTGGAGATAGTGCTAATCTTGATGCAAGATAGGTGCACGGTTTGCATGGAACATACCAAATACATGGAAATCAATCTCGATGCACATGATGGAACTCCTAGATGACGCGTGTCATACGAAATCTTGCTTCGGTCTGTTTGGAGACAGCGTTAGTTTCGGTGCAAGATAGGTGCAAGGTTTGCAGATAATGCAGCATAGACGAAGAAACCATTTTGGACGCACCCGATGCTACTCCTAGGTAAAAGGCTTAAGTGAAAGCTCGGTTCTGTCTATTTAGAGATAGTGCTAATCCGTATGCAAGATAGGTGCACGATTTGCATTGAATATCCCATATGCTCAGAAATAAATTTGGACACACCAGATGGCACTCCTAGATGGGTGTCATATGGAATCTCACTTCCGTCCATTTAGAGACAGTGTTAGTTTTTGTGATAGATAGGTGCACGGTTTGCACGTAATGCACCATAGGATAAGAAACCATTTTGGACGCACCCGATGGTACTCCTAGGTTAAGGGGCTCAAGTGATAGCTCGGTTTGGTCTGTTTGGAGATAGTGCTAATCTTGATGCAAGATAGTTGCACAGTTTGCATGGAACATACCATATGTTAAGAAATCAATTTGGACGCACCCAAAGGAACTCCTAGATGATGTGTGTCATATGGAATCTCGCTTCGGTCCATTTGGAGACAATGTTAGTTTCGGTGCAAGATAGGTGCATGAGTTGCAAGGAATATACCATATGCTTAGAAATCAATTTGGACGCACCCATAGGAACTCCTAGATGATGTGTGTCATATGGAATCTTGCTTCGGTCCGTTTGTAGACATTGTATGTTTTAGTGCAGGATTGGTGCACGATTTACGCCTAATGCACCATAGGCTAAGAAACCATTTTAGACGCACCCGATGGTACTCGTAGTTGAAGAGGCTCAAGTGGAGGCTCGATTTGGTCTGTTCGTCTATAGTGCTAATCTTGATGCAAAATAGTTGCACAATTTGCATGGAACGTACCATATGTTAAGAAATCAATTTGGACGCACCCAATGGAACTCCTAGATGACGTGTGTCATATGGAATCTCGCTTCGGTCCATTTGGAGACAATGTTAGTTTCGGTGCAAGATAGGTGCACAATTTGCACCTAATGCACCATAGTCTAAGAAACCATTTTGGACGCACTTGTTGTTTTTCCTAGGTGAAGGGGCTCAAGTGGACGCTCGGTTCGGTCTATTTGGAGATAGTGCTAATCTTGATGCCAGATAGGTGCACGGTTTGCATGGAACATACCATATGCTTGGAAATCAATTTGGATGCACCCGGTGGAACTCCTTGATGACGTGTGTCTTATGGACTCTCGCTTTGGTCTGTTTAGAAATAGTGTTAGTTTTAGTGCAAGATATGGGCATGGTTTGCACCTAGCGCACCATAGTCTAAGAAACCATTTTGGAAGCACCTGTTGGTACTTCGGTGAAGGTGCTCAAGTGGAAGCTCAGTTTGATCTGTTTGGAGATAGTGCTAATCTTGATGCCAGATAGGTGCATAATTTGCAAGGCACATACCATATGTTTAGAAATCAATTTGGACGCACTCAATGGAACTCCTAAATGACGTGTGTCATATGGAATCTTGGTTCGGTCCATTTGTAGACATTGTAAGTTTTAGTGCAAGATAGGTGCACAGTTTGCGCCTAATGCACCGTAGTCTAAGAAACCATTTTGGAGGCACTATTTGGTACTCCTTTGTAAAGAGGCTCAAGTGGAAGCTTGGTTCGGTCAGTTTGGAGATAGTGCTAATCCTTATGCAAGGTAGGTGCATGGTTTGCATGGAACATACCATATGCTTGGAAATCAATTTGGACACACATGATATAACTCCTTGATGATGTGTGTCATATGGAATTTTGCTTCGGTTCGTTTAGAGACCGTGTTATTTTGGTAGAAGGTATGTGCACTGTTTTCGCCTAATGCACCATAGGCTAAGAAACCATTTCAGACGCACCCGATGGTACTCGTAGTTGAAGAGGCTCAAGTGGACGCTCGATTTGGTCTGTTCGGATATAGTGCTAATCTTGATGCAAGATAGTTGCACAGTTTGCATGGAACGTACCATATGTTAAGAAATCAATTTGAACGCACCCAATGGAACTCCTAGATGACGTGTGTCATATGGAATCTCGCTTCGGTCCATTTGGAGACAATGTTAGTTTCGGTGCAAGATAGGTGCATAGTTTGTGCCTAATGCACCATAGTCTAAGAAACCATTTTGGACGCACTTGTTGGTTTTCCTAGGTGAAGGGGCTCAAGTGGATGCTCGGTTCGGTCTATTTGGAGATAGTGCTAATCTTGATGCCAGATAGGTGCATGGTTTGCATGGAACATACCATATGCTTGGAAATCAATTTGGATGCACCCGGTGGAACTCCTTGATGACGTGTGTCTTATGGACTCTCGCTTTGGTCTGTTTAGAAATAGTGTTAGTTTTAGTGCAAGATATGGGCATGGTTTGCACCTAGCGCACCATAGTCTAAGAAACCATTTTGGAAGCACCTGTTGGTACTTCGGTGAAGGTGCTCAAGTGGAAGCTCAGTTTGATCTGTTTGGAGATAGTGCTAATCTTGATGCCAGATAGGTGCATAATTTGCAAGGCACATACCATATGTTTAGAAATCAATTTGGACGCACTCAATGAACTCCTAAATGACGTGTGTCATATGGAATCTTGCTTCCGTCCATTTGTAGACATTGTAAGTTTTAGTGCAAGATAGGTGCACAGTTTGCGCCTAATGCACCGTAGTCTAAGAAACCATTTTGGAGGCACTATTTGGTACTCCTTTGTGAAGAGGCTCAAGTGGAAGCTTGGTTCGGTCAGTTTGGAGATAGTGCTAATCCTTATGCAAGGTAGGTGCATGGTTTGCATGGAACATACCATATGCTTGGAAATCAATTTGGACACACCTGATATAACTCCTTGATGATGTGTGTCATATGGAATTTTGCTTCGGTTCGTTTAGAGACCGTGTTATTTTGGTAGAAGGTATGTGCACTGTTTTCGCCTAATGCACCATAGGCTAAGAAACCATTTCAGACGCACCCGATGGTACTCGTAGTTGAAGAGGCTCAAGTGGACGCTCGATTTGGTCTGTTCGGATATAGTGCTAATCTTGATGCAAGATAGTTGCACAGTTTGCATGGAACGTACCATATGTTAAGAAATCAATTTGAACGCACCCAATGGAACTCCTAGATGACGTGTGTCATATGGAGTATCGCTTTGGTCCATTTGGAGACAATGTTAGTTCCGGTACAAGATAGGTGCATAGTTTGTGCCTAATGCACCATAGTCTAAGAAACCATTTTGGACGCACTATTTGGTACTCCTGGGTGAAGAGGCTCAAGTGGAAGCTTGGTTCAGTCAGTTTGGAGATAGTGGTAATCCTTATGCAAGGTAGGTGCATGGTTTGCATGGAACATACCATATGCTTGCAAATCAATTTGGATGCACCCGATGGAACTCCTTGATGACGTGTGTCATATGGAATCTCGATTCGGTCCATTTGCAGACATTGTTAGTTTCGGTAAAAGATAGGTGCACAGTTTGCACCGAATGCACCATAGTCTAAGAAACCATTTTGGACACACTTGTTGGTATTCCTAGGTGAAGGGGCTCAAGTGGATGCTCGGTTCGGTCTGTTTGGAGATAGTGCTAATCTTGATGCAAGATAAGTGCACGGTTTGCATGGAACATACCAAATACTTGAAAATCAATCTGGACGCACATGATGGAACTCCTAGATGACGTGTGTCACACGAAATCTTACTTCAGTCTGTTTGGAGATAGTGTTAGTTTCGGTGCAAGATAGGTGCAAGGTTTGCACATAATGAAGCCTAGGCTAAGAAACCATTTTGGACGCACCCGATGGTACTCCTAGGTAAAAGGCTCAAGTGAAAGCTCGGTTCGGCCTATTTAGAGATAGTGCTAATCTTGATACAAGATAGGTGCACGATTTGCATGGCACATACCATATGCTCAGAAATCAATTTGGACACACCAGATGGCACTCCTAGATGGGTGTCATATGGAATCTCAATTCCGTCCGTTTAGAGACAGTGTTAGTTTTGGTGCAAGATAGGTGCACGGTTTACACCTAATGAACCATAGGATAAGAAACCATTTTGGATGCACCCGACGGTACTCCTAGGTCAAGGGGCTCAAGTGACAGCTCGGTTTGGTCTGTTTGGAGATAGTGCTAATCTTGATGCAAGATAGATGCACGGTTTGCATGGAATATATGATATGCTCAGAAATCAATTAGGACACACCTGATACAACTCCTTGATGATGTGTGTCATATGGAATCTTGCTTCGGTTCGTTTAGAAGCTTGGTTCAGTCAGTTTGGAGATAGTGCTAATCTTGATGCAAGGTAGGTGCATGGTTTGCATGGAACATACCATATGCTTAGAAACCAATTTGGATGCACCCGATGGAACTCCTTGATGACGTGTGTCATATGGAATCTCGATTCGGTCCATTTGGAGACATTGTTAGTTTCAGTGCAAGATATGGGCATGGTTTGCGCCTAATGCACCATAGTCTAAGAAACCATTTTGGAAGCACCTGTTGGTACTTCGGTGAAGAGGCTCAAGTGGAAGCTCGGTTTGATCTGTTTGGAGATAGTGCTAATCTTGATGCAACATAGGTGTATGATTTGCAAGGAACATACCATATTCTTAGAAATCAATTTGGACGCACCCAATGGAACTCCTAGATGACGTGTGTCGTATGGAATCTCGCTTCGGTCTGTTTGGAGACAATGTTAGTTTCGGTGCAAGATAGGTGCATAGTTTGTGCCTAATGCACCGTAGTCTAAGAAACCATTTTTGACACACCTGTTTGTACTCCTAGAAGAAGAGGCTCAAGTGGAAGCTCGGTTCGGTCTGTTTGGAGATAGTGCTAATCTTGATGCAAGATAGGTGCACGGTTTGCATGGAACATACCATATGCTTGGAAATCAATTTGGATGCACTCGATGGAACACCTTGATGACGTTTGTCATATGGAATCTCACTTTGGTATGTTTAGAAATAGTGTTAGTTTTAGTTTAAGATATGTGCATGGTTTGCACCTCATGCACCATAGTCTAAGAAACCATTTTGGAAGCACCTGTTTGTACTTCGGTGAAGAGGCTCAAGTGGAAGCTCGATTTGATCTGTTTGGAGATAGTGCTAATCTTGATGCAAGAAAGGTGCATGATTTGCATGGAACATACCATATGTTTAGAAATCAATTTGGACGCACCCAATAGAACTCCTAGATGACGTGTGTCATATGGAATCTTGGTTCGGTCCATTTGTAGACATTGTAAGTTTTAGTGCAAGATAGGTGCACAGTTTACGCCTAATGCACCGTAGTCTAAGAAACCATTTTGGACGCACTATTTGGTACTCCTTTGTGAAGGGGCTCAAGTGGAAGCTTGGTTCGGTCAGTTCGGAGATAGTGCTAATCCTTATGCAAGGTAGGTGCATGGTTTGCATGGAACATACCATATGCTTGGAAATCAATTTGGATGCACCCGATGGAACTCCTTGATGACGTGTGTCATATGGAATCTCGCTTCGGTCCGTTTGGAGACATTGTTAGTTTCGGTGCAAGATAGGTGCACAGTTTGCACCTAATGCACCATAGTCTAAGAAACCATTTTTGACACACCTGTTTGTACTCCTAGATTAAGAGCCTCAAGTGGAAGCTCGGTTCGGTCTATTTGGAGATAGTGCTAATCTTGATGCAATATAGGTGCACGGTTTGCATGGAACATACCATATGTTTGGAAATCAGTTTGGATGCACCCGATGGAACTCCTTGATGACGTGTGTCATATGGAATCTCACTTTGGTCTGTTTAGAAATAGTGTTAGTTTTGGGTGCAAGATAGGTGCACAGTTTGCACCTAATGCACCATAGTCTAAGAAACCATTTTGGATGCACTTGTTGGTACTTCGGTGAAGAGGCTCAAGTGGTAGCTCGGTTTGATCTGTTTGGAGATAGTGCGAATCTTGATGCTAGATAGGTGCATCATTTGCAAGGAACATACCATATGCTTAGAAATCAATTTGGACGCACCCCAAGGAACTCCTAGATGACGTGTGTCATATGGAATATTGTTTCGGTCCATTTGTAGACATTGTAAGTTTTAGTGCAAGATAGGTGCACAGTTTGCGCCTAATGCACCATAGTCTAAGAACCATTTTGGACGCACTATTTGGTACTCCTGGGTGAAGAGGCTCAAGTGGAAGCTTGGTTTGATCAGTTTGGAGATATTGCTAATCCTTATGCAAGGTAGGTGCATGGTTTGCATGGAACATTGGAAATCAATTTGAATGCACTCGATGGAACTCCTTGATGACATGTGTCATATGGAATCTCGCTTCGGTCCATTTGGAGACATTGTTAGTTTCGGTGTAAGATAGGTGCACAGTTTGCACCTAATGAACCATAGTCTAAGAAACCATTTTGTATGCACTTGTTGGTACTCCAAGGTGAAGGGGCTCAAGTGGATGCTCGGTTTGTTCTGTTTGGAGATAGTGCTAATCTTGATCCAAGATAGGTGCACGGTTTGCATGGAACATACCAAATGCTTAGAAATGAATCTGGACGCACATGATGGAACTCCTAGATGACGTGTGTCATATGAAATCTTGCTTCGGTCTGTTTGGAGACAGTGTTGTTTCGGTGCAAGATAGGTGGAAGGTTTGTACATAATGCAGCATAGGCTAAGAAACCATTTTGGACGCACCTGATGGTACTCCTAGGTAAAAGGCTCAAGTGAAAGCTCGGTTTGGTCTATTTGGAGAGAGTGCTAATCTTGATGCAAGATAGATGCACGGTCTGCATGGAACGTACCATATGCTTAAAAATTAATTTGGACACACCCGATAGAACTCCTTGATGACGTGTGTCATATGCAATCTCGCTTTGGTGTGCTTAGAGACAGTATTAGTTTTGGTGCAAGATATGTGCACGGTTTGCGCCTAATGCACCAAAGTCTAAGAAACCATTTTGGAAGCACCTGTTGGTACTCCTAGGTGAAGAGGCTCAAGTGGAGGATCAGTTTGGTCTGTTTAGAGATAGTCCTAATCTTGATGCAAGATTGGTGCACGATTTGCATGGAACATACCATATGTTCAAAAATCAAATTGGACACACCAGATGGAACTCCTAGATGACATGTGTCATATGGAATCTCACTTCAGTCCATTTAGAGACAACGTTAGTTTTGGTGCAAGATAGGTGCACGGTTTGCACCTAATGCACCATAGGATAAGAAACCATTTTGGACGCACCCGATGGTACTCCTAGGTCAAGGGGCTCAAGTGAAAGCTCTGTTTCGTTTGTTTGGAGATAGTGCTAATCTTGATGTAAGATAGATGCACGGTTTACATGGAACATATGATATGCTCAGAAATCAATTAGGACGCACCTGATATAACTCCTTGATGATGTGTGTTATTTGGAATCTTGCTTTGGTTCATTTAGAGACAGTGTTAGTTTTGGTAGACGATATGTGCACAGTTTACGCCTAATGCACCATAGGCTAAGAAACCATTTTAGACGCACTCGATGGTACTCGTAGTTGAAGAGGCTCAAGTGGAGGCTCGATTTGGTCTGTTCGGATATAGTGCTAATCTTGATGCAAGATAGTTGCACAGTTTGCATGCAACGTACCATATGCTAAGAAATCAATTTGGACGCACCCAATCGAACTCCTAGATGACGTGTGTCATATGGAATCTTGCTTCGGTCTATTTGGTGACAATGTTAGTTTCAGTGTAGGATAGGTGCACTATTTGGTACTCCTAGATGAAGAGGCTCAAGTGGAAGCTCGGTTCGGTCTGTTTGGAGATAGTGCTAATCTTCATACAATATAGGTGCACAGTTTGTATGGAACATACCATATGCTTGGAAATCAATTTGGCTGCACTCGATGGAACTCCTTGATGACGTGTGTCATATGGAAACTCGCTTCGGTCCTTTTGGAGACATTGTTAGTTTTGGTGCAAGATAGGTGCACAGTTTGCACCGAATGCACCATAGTCTAAGAAACTATTTTGGACGCACTTGTTCGTACTCCTAGGTGAAGGGGCTCAAGTGGATGCTTGTTTCGGTCTGTTTGGAGATAGTGCTAATCTTGATGCAAGATAGGTGCACGGTTTGCATGGAACATACCAAATACATGGAAATCAATCTGGATGCACATGATGGAACTCCTTGATGACGTGTGTCATACGAAATCTTGCTTCGGTCTGTTTGGAGACAGTGTTAGTTTCGGTGCAAGATAGGTGCAAGGTTTGCAGATAATGCAGCATAGACTAAGAAACCATTTTGGACGCACCCGATGGTACTCCTAGGTAAAAGGCTCAAGTGAAAGCTCGGTTCGGTCTATTTAGAGATAGTGCTAATCCTTATGCAAGATAGGTGCACGATTTGCATTGAACATACCATATGCTCAGAAATCAATTTGGACACACCAGATGGAACTCCTAGATAGGTGTCATATGGAATCTCACTTCCGTCCGTTTAGAGACAGTGTTAGTTTTGGTGCAACATAGGTGCACGGTTTGCACCTAATGCACCATAGGATAAGAAACCATTTTGAACGCACCCGATGGTACTCCTAGGTCAAGGGGCTCAAGTGACAGCTCGGTTTGGTCTATTTGGATATAGTGCTAATCTTGATGCAAGATAGATGCACGGTTTGCATGGAACATATTTTATGCTCAGAAATCAATTAGGACGCACCTGATATAACTCCTTGATGATATGTGTCATAGGGAATCTTGCTTCGGTACGTTAAGAGACCGTGTTAGTTTTGGTAGAAGATATGGAATCTTGCTTCGGTTCGTTTAGAAGCTTGGTTCAGTCAGTTTGGAGATAGTGCTAATCTTGATGCAAGGTAGGTGCATGGTTTGCATGGAACATACCATATGCTTGGAAATCAATTTGGATGCACCCGATGGAACTCCTTGATGACGTGTGTCATATGGAATCTCGATTCGGTCCATTTGGAGACATTGTTAGTTTCAGTGCAAGATATGGGCATGGTTTGCGCCTAATGCACCATAGTCTAAGAAACCATTTTGGAAGCACCTGTTGGTACTTCGGTGAAGAGGCTCAAGTGGAAGCTCGGTTTGATCTGTTTGGAGATAGTGCTAATCTTGATGCAACATAGGTGTATGATTTGCAAGGAACATACCATATTCTTAGAAATCAATTTGGACGCACCCAATGGAACTCCTAGATGACGTGTGTCATATGGAATCTCGATTCGGTCTGTTTGGAGACAATGTTAGTTTCGGTGCAAGATAGGTGCATAGTTTGTGCCTAATGCACCGTAGTCTAAGAAACCATTTTTGACACACCTGTTTGTACTCCTAGATGAAGAGGCTCAAGTGGAAGCTCGGTTCGGTCTGTTTGGAGATAGTGCTAATCTTGATGCAAGATAGGTGCACGGTTTGCATGGAACATACCATATGCATGGAAATCAATTTGGATGCACCCGATGGAACTCCTTGATAACGTGTGTCATATGGAATCGCGCTTTGGTCTGTTTAGAAACAGTGTTTAGTTTCAATGCAAGATATGGGCATGGTGTGCGCCTAATGCATCATAGTCTAAGAACCCATTTTGGAAGCACCTGTTGGTACTTCGGTGAAGAGGCTCAAGTGGAAGCTCGGTTTGATCTGTTTGGAGACAGTGCTAATCTTGATGCAACATAGGTGTATGATTTGCAAGGAACATACCATATTCTTAGAAATCAATTTGGACGCACCCAATGGAACTCCTAGATGACGTGTGTCATATGGAATCTCGATTCGGTTCGTTTAGAGACCATGTTAGTTTTGGTGCAAGATAGGTGCATAGATTGTGCCTAATGCACCATAGTCTAAGAAACCATTTTTGACACACGTGTTTGTACTCCTAGATGAAGAGGCTCAAGTGGAAGCTCGGTTCGGTTTGTTTGGAGATAGTGCTAATCTTGATGCAAGATAGGTGCACGGTTTGCATGGAACATACCATATGCTTGGAAATCAATTTGGATGCACCCGATGGAACTCCTTGATGACGTGTGTCATATGGAATCTCACTTTGGTCGGTTTAGAAATAGTGTTAGTTTCAGTGCAAGATATGGGCATGGTTTGCGCCTATTGCACCATAGTCTAAGAAACCATTTTGGAAGCACCTGTTGGTACTTCGGTGAAGAGGCTCAAGTGGAAGCTCGGTTTGATCTGTTCGGAGATAGTGCTAATCTTGATGCAACATAGGTGTATGATTTGCAAGGAACATACCATATTCTTAGAAATCAATTTGGACGCACCCAATGGAACACCTAGATGACGTGTGTCATATGGAATCTCGCTTCGGTCCGTTTGTAGACAATGTAAGTTTTAGGGCAAGATACGTGCACAGTTTGCGCCTAATGCACCATAGTCTAAGAAACCATTTTAGACGCACTATTTGGTACTCCTGGGTGAAGGTGCGTGGTTTGCACGGAACATACCATATGCTTGGAAATCAATTTAGATGCACCTGACGGAACTCCTTGATGATGTGTGTCATACGGAATCACGCATTGGTCCATTTGGAGACATTGTTAGTTTCGGTGCAAGATAGATGCACAGTTTGCACCTAATGCACCATAGTCTAAGAAACCATTTTGGACACACTTGTTGGTACGCCTAGGTGAAGGGGCTCAATTGGTTGCTCGGTTCGGTCTGTTTGGAGATTGTGCTAATCTTGATTCAAGATAGGTGCACGGTTTGCATGGAACATACCAAATGCTTGGAAATCAATCTGGACGCACATGATGGAACTCCTAGATGACGTGTGTCATACGAAATCTTGCTTCGGTCCATTTGGAGACATTGTTAGTTTCGGTGCAAGATAGATGCACAGTTTGCACCTAATGCACCATAGTCTAAGAAATCATTTTGGACGCACCCGATGGTACTCATAAGTCAAGGGGCTCAAGTGAAAGCTCAGTTTGGTCTGTTTGGAGATATTGCTAATCTTAATGCAAGATAGATGCACGGTTTTGCATGGAACATACGATATGCTCAGAAATCAATTAGGACGCACCTGATATAACTCCTTGATGATGTGTGTCATATGGAATCTTGCTTCGGTTCATTTAGAGACAGTGTTAGTTTTTGTAGAAGACATGTGCACGGTTTACGCCTAATGCACCGTAGGCTAAGAAACCATTTTAGACGCACCCGATGGTACTCGTAGTTGAAGAGGCTCAAGTGGAGGCTCGATTTGGTCTGTTCGGATATAGTGCTAATCTTGATACAAGATAGTTACACAGTTTGCATGCAATGTACCATAGGTTAAGAAATCAATTTGGACGCACCCAATGGAACTCCTAGATGACGTGTGTCATATGGAATCTCGCCTCGGTCTGATTGGAGACAATGTTAGTTTCGGTGCAAGATAGGTGCATAGATTGTGCCTAATGCACCATAGTCTAAGAAACCACTTTTGACACACCTGTTTGTACTCCTAGATGAAGAGGCTCAAGTGGAAGCTCGGTTCGGTCTGTTTGGAGATAGTGCTAATCTTGATGCAAGATAGGTGCACGGTTTGCATGGAACATACCATATGCTTGGAAATCAATTTGGATGCACCCGATGGAACTCCTTGATGACGTGTGTCATATGGAATCTCACTTTGGTCTGTTTAGAAACAGTGTTAGTTTCAGTGCAAGATATGTGCATAGTTTGTGCCTATTGCACCATAGTCTAAGAAACCATTTTGGAAGCACCTGTTGGTACTTCGGTGAAGAGGCTCAAGTGGAAGCTCGGTTTGATCTGTTTGGAGATAGTGCTAATCTTGATGCAACATAGGTGTATGATTTCCAAGGAACATACCATATTCTTAGAAATCAATTTGGACGCACCCAATGGAACACCTAGATGACGTGTGTCATATGGAATCTTGCTTCGGTCCGTTTGTAGACATTGTAAATTTTAGAGCAAGATAGGTGCACAGTTTGCGCCTAATGCACCATAGTCTAAGAAACCATTTTAGACGCACTATTTGGTACTCCTGGGTGAAGGTGCATGGTTTGCACGGAACATACCATATGCTTGGAAATGAATTTGGATGCACCCGATGGAACTCCTTGATGATGTGTGTCATACGGAATCACGCATTGGTCCATTTGGAGACATTGTTAGTTTCGGTGCAAGATAGATGCACAGTTTGCACCTAATGCACCATAGTCTAAGAAACCATTTTGGACACACTTGTTGGTACGCCTAGGTGAAGGGGCTCAAGTGGTTGCTCGGTTCGGTCTGTTTGGAGATTGTGCTAATCTTGATTCAAGATAGGTGCACGGTTTGCATGGAACATACCAAATGCTTGGAAATCAATCTGGACGCACATGATGGAACTCCTAGATGACGTGTGTCATACGAAATCTTGCTTCGGTCCATTTGGAGACATTGTTAGTTTCGGTGCAAGATAGATGCACAGTTTGCACCTAATGCACCGTAGTCTAAGAAATCATTTTGGACGCACCCGATGGTACTCATAAGTCAAGGGGCTCAAGTGAAAGCTCAGTTTGGTCTGTTTGGAGATATTGCTAATCTTAATGCAAGATAGATGCACGGTTTTGCATGGAACATACGATATGCTCAGAAATCAATTAGGACGCACCTGATATAACTCCTTGATGATGTGTGTCATATGGAATCTTGCTTCGGTTCATTTAGAGACAGTGTTAGTTTTTGTAGAAGACATGTGCACGGTTTACGCCTAATGCACCGTAGGCTAAGAAACCATTTTAGACGCACCCGATGGTACTCGTAGTTGAAGAGGCTCAACTGGAGGCTCGATTTGGTCTGTTCGGATATAGTGCTAATCTTGATACAAGATAGTTACACAGTTTGCATGCAATGTACCATAGGTTAAGAAATCAATTTGGACGCACCCAATGGAACTCCTAGATGACGTGTGTCATATGGAATCTCGCCTCGGTCTGATTGGAGACAATGTTAGTTTCGGTGCAAGATAGGTGCATAGATTGTGCCTAATGCACCATAGTCTAAGAAACCACTTTTGACACACCTGTTTGTACTCCTAGATGAAGAGGCTCAAGTGGAAGCTCGGTTCGGTCTGTTTGGAGATAGTGCTAATCTTGATGCAAGATAGGTGCACGGTTTGCATGGAACATACCATATGCTTGGAAATCAATTTGGATGCACCCGATGGAACTCCTTGATGACGTGTGTCATATCGAATCTCACTTTGGTCTGTTTAGAAACAGTGTTAGTTTCTGTGCAAGATATGTGCATAGTTTGTGCCTATTGCACCATAGTCTAAGAAACCATTTTGGAAGCACCTGTTGGTACTTCGGTGAAGAGGCTCAAGTGGAAGCTCGGTTTGATCTGTTTGGAGATAGTGCTAATCTTGATGCAACATAGGTGTATGATTTCCAAGGAACATACCATATTCTTAGAAATCAATTTGGACGCACCCAATGGAACACCTAGATGACGTGTGTCATATGGAATCTTGCTTCGGTCCGTTTGTAGACATTGTAAATTTTAGAGCAAGATAGGTGCACAGTTTGCGCCTAATGCACCATAGTCTAAGAAACCATTTTAGACGCACTATTTGGTACTCCTGGGTGAAGGTGCATGGTTTGCACGGAACATACCATATGCTTGGAAATGAATTTGGATGCACCCGATGGAACTCCTTGATGATGTGTGTCATACGGAATCACGCATTGGTCCATTTGGAGACATTGTTAGTTTCGGTGCAAGATAGATGCACAGTTTGCACCTAATGCACCATAGTCTAAGAAACCATTTTGGACACACTTGTTGGTACGCCTAGGTGAAGGGGCTCAAGTGGTTGCTCGGTTCGGTCTGTTTGGAGATTGTGCTAATCTTGATTCAAGATAGGTGCACGGTTTGCATGGAACATACGAACTGCTTGGAAATCAATCTGGACGCACATGATGGAACTCCTAGATGACGTGTGTCATACGAAATCTTGCTTCGGTCCATTTGGAGACATTGTTAGTTTCGGTGCAAGATAGATGCACAGTTTGCACCTAATGCACCGTAGTCTAAGAAATCATTTTGGACGCACCCGATGGTACTCATAAGTCAAGGGGCTCAAGTGAAAGCTCAGTTTGGTCTGTTTGGAGATATTGCTAATCTTAATGCAAGATAGATGCACGGTTTTGCATGGAACATACGATATGCTCAGAAATCAATTAGGACGCAACTGATATAACTCCTTGATGATGTGTGTCATATGGAATCTTGCTTCGGTTCATTTAGAGACAGTGTTAGTTTTTGTAGAAGACATGTGCACGGTTTACGCCTAATGCACCGTAGGCTAAGAAACCATTTTAGACGCACCCGATGGTACTCGTAGTTGAAGAGGCTCAAGTGGAGGCTCGATTTGGTCTGTTCGGATATAGTGCTAATCTTCATACAATATAGGTGCACAGTTTGCATGCAATGTACCATAGGTTAAGAAATCAATTTGGACGCACCCAATGGAACTCCTAGATGACGTGTGTCATATGGAATCTCGCCTCGGTCTGATTGGAGACAATGTTAGTTTCGGTGCAAGATAGGTGCATAGATTGTGCCTAATGCACCATAGTCTAAGAAACCACTTTTGACACACCTGTTTGTACTCCTAGATGAAGAGGCTCAAGTGGAAGCTCGGTTCGGTCTGTTTGGAGATAGTGCTAATCTTGATGCAAGATAGGTGCACGGTTTGCATGGAACATACCATATGCTTGGAAATCAATTTGGATGCACCCGATGGAACTCCTTGATGACGTGTGTCATATCGAATCTCACTTTGGTCTGTTTAGAAACAGTGTTAGTTTCTGTGCAAGATATGTGCATAGTTTGTGCCTATTGCACCATAGTCTAAGAAACCATTTTGGAAGCACCTGTTGGTACTTCGGTGAAGAGGCTCAAGTGGAAGCTCGGTTTGATCTGTTTGGAGATAGTGCTAATCTTGATGCAACATAGGTGTATGATTTCCAAGGAACATACCATATTCTTAGAAATCAATTTGGACGCACCCAATGGAACACCTAGATGACGTGTGTCATATGGAATCTTGCTTCGGTCCGTTTGTAGACATTGTAAATTTTAGAGCAAGATAGGTGCACAGTTTGCGCCTAATGCACCATAGTCTAAGAAACCATTTTAGACGCACTATTTGGTACTCCTGGGTGAAGGTGCATGGTTTGCACGGAACATACCATATGCTTGGAAATGAATTTGGATGCACCCGATGGAACTCCTTGATGATGTGTGTCATATGGAATCACGCATTGGTCCATTTGGAGACATTGTTAGTTTCGGTGGAAGATAGGTGCACAGTTTGCACCTAATGCACCATAGTCTAAGAAACCATTTTGGACACACTTGTTGGTACGCATAGGTGAAGGGGCTCAAGTGGTTGCTCAGTTCGGTCTCTTTGGAGATTGTGCTAATCTTGATTCAAGATAGGTGCACGGTTTGCATGGAACGTACCAAATGCTTGGAAATCAATCTGGACGCACATGATGGAACTCCTAGATGACGTGTGTCATACGAAATCTTGCTTCGGTCTGTTTGGAGACATTGTTAGTTTCGGTGCAAGATAGATGCACAGTTTGCACCTAATGCACCGTAGTCTAAGAAATCATTTTGGACGCACCTGTTGGTACTTCGGTGAACAGGCTCAAGTGGAAGCTCGGTTTGATCTGTTTGGAGATAATGCAAATCTTGATGCTAGATAGGTGCATCATTTGCAAGGAACATACCATATGCTTAGAAATCAATTTGGACGCACCCAATGGAACTCCTAGATGACGTGTGTCATATGGAATCTTGTTTCGGTCCATTTGTAGACATTGTAAGTTTTAGTGCAAGATAGGTGCACAGTTTGCGCCTAATGCACCATAGTCTAAGAAACCATTTTGGACGCACTATTTGGTACTCCTGGGTGAAGAGGCTCAAGTGGAAGCTTGGTTTGGTCAGTTTGGAGATAGTGCTAATCCTTATGCAAGATAGGTGCATGGTTTGCATGGAACATTGGAAATCAATTTGGATGCACTCGATGGAACTCCTTGATGACATGTGTCATATGGAATCTCGCTTCGGTCCATTTGGAGACATTGTTAGTTTCGGTGTAAGATAGGTGCACAGTTTGCACCTAATGAACCATAGTCTAAGAAACCATTTTGTATGCACTTGTTGGTACTCCAAGGTGAAGGGGCTCAAGTGGATGCTCGGTTTGCTCTGTTTGGAGATAGTGCTAATCTTGATCCAAGATAAGTGCACGGTTTGCATGGAACATACCAAATGCTTGGAAATCAATCTGGACGCACATGATGGAACTCCTAGATGACGTGTGTCATACGAAATCTTGCTTCGGTCTGTTTGGAGACAGTGTTGTTTCGGTGCAAGATAGGTGCAAGGTTTGTACATAATGCAGCATAGGCTAAGAAACCATTTTGGACGCACCCGATGGTACTCCTAGGTAGAAGGCTCAAGTGAAAGCTCGGTTTGGTCTATTTGGAGAGAGTGCTAATCTTGATGCAAGATAGACGCACGGTCTGCATGGAACGTACCATATGCTTAAAAATTAATTGGACACACCCGATAGAACTCCTTGATGACATGTGTCATATGGAATCTCGCTTTGGTGTGCTTAGAGACAGTATTAGTTTTGGTGCAAGATATGTGCACGATTTGCGCCTAATGCACCAAAGTCTAAGAAACCATTTTAGAAGCACCTGTTGGTACTCCTAGGTGATGAGGCTCAAGTGGAGGCTCGGTTTGGTCTGTTTAGAGATAGTCCTAATCTTGATGCAAGATAGGTGCACGATTTGCATGGAACATACCATATGTTCAGAAATCAATTTGGACACACCAGATGGAACTCCTAGATGACATGTGTCATATGGAATCTCACTTCAGTCCGTTTAGAGACAACGTTAGTTTCGGTGCAAGATAGGTGCACGGTTTACACCTAATGCACCATAGGATAAGAAACCATTTTGGACGCACCCGATGGTACTCCTAGGTCAAGGGGCTCAAGTGAAAGCTCCGTTTCGTCTGTTTGGAGATAGTGCTAATCTTGATGCAAGATAGATGCACGGTTTACATGGAACATATGATATGCTCAGAAATCAATTAGGACGCACCTGATATAACTCCTTGATGATGTGTGTCATATGAAATCTTGCTTCGGTTTGTTTAGAGACAGTGTTAGTTTTGGTAGAAGATATGTGCACAGTTTACGCCTAATGCACCATAGGCTAAGAAACCATTTTAGACGCACCTGATGGTACTTGTAGTTGAAGAGGCTCAAGTGCAGGCTCGATTTGGTCTGTTCGGATATAGTGCTAATCTTGATGCAAGATAGTTACACAGTTTGCATGCAACGTACCATATGTTAAGAAATCAATTTGGACGCACCCAATCAAACTCCTAGATGACGTGTGTCATATGGAATCTCACTTCGGTCTACTTGGTGACTATGTTAATTTCAGTGCAAGATAGGTGCATAGTTTGTGCCTAATGCACCATAGTCTAAGAAACCATTTTTGATGCACCTGTTTGTACTCCTAGATGAAGAGCCTCAAGTGGAAGCTCGGTTCGGTCTGTTTGGAGATAGTGCTAATCTTCATGCAAGATAGGTGCACAGTTTGCATGGAACATACCATATGCTTGGAAATCAATTTGGATGCACTCGATGGAACTCCTTGATGACGTGTGTCATATGGAATCTCGCTTTGGTCTGTTTAGAAATAGTGTTAGTTTCGGTGCAAGATTTGTGCATGGTTTGCGCCTAATGCACCATAGTCTAAGAAACCATTTTGGAAGCACCTGTTGGTACTTCGGTGAAGAGGCTCAAGTGGAAGCTCGGTTTGATCTGTTTGGAGATAGTGCTAATCTTGGTGCAAGATAGGTGCATGATTTGCAAGGAATATACCATATGATTAGAAATCAGTTTGGACGCACCCGATGGAACTCCTAGATGATGTGTGTCATATGGAATCTTGCTTCGGTCCGTTTGCAGACATTGTAAGTTTTAGTGCACGATAGGTGCACAGTTTGCGCCTAATGCACCATAGTCTAAGAAACCATTTTAGACGCACTATTTGGTACTCTTGGGTGAAGAGGCTCAAGTGGAAGCTTGGTTCGGTCAGTTTGGTGATAGTGCTAATCCATATGCAAGGTAGGTGCATGGTTTGCATGGAACATACCATATGCTTGGAAAATCAATTTGGATTCATCCGATGGAACTCCTTAATGACGTGTGTCATAAGGAATCTCGCTTCGGTCCATTTGGAGACATTGTTAGTTTCGGTGCAAGATAGGTGCACAGTTTGCACCGAATGCACCGTAGTCTAAGAATCCATTTTGGACGCACTTGTTGGTACTCCTAGGTGAAGGGGCTCAAGTGGATGCTCGGTTCGGTCTGTTTGGAGATAGTGCTAATCTTGATGCAAGATAGGTGCACGATTTGCATGGAACATACCAAATACATGGAAATCAATCTGGACGCACATGATGGAACTCCTAGATGACATGTGTCATACGGAATCTTGCTTCGGTCTGTTTGGAGACAGTATTAGTTTCGGTGCAAGATAGGTGCAAGGTTTGCAGATAATGCAGCATAGACTAAGAAACCATTTTGGACGCACCCGATGGTACTCCTAGGTAAAAGGCTCAAGTGAAAGCTCAGTTCGGTCTGTTTAGAGATAGTGCTAATCCTTTTGCAAGATAGGTGCACAATTTTCATGGAATATACCATATGCTTAGAAATAAATTTGGACACACCAGATGGGACTCCTAGATGGGTGTCATGTGTAATCTCACTTCCGTCCGTTTAGAGACAGTGTTAGTTTTGGTGAAAGATAGGTGCACGGTTTGCACGTAATGCACCATAGGATAAGAAACCATTTTGGACGCACCCAATGGTACTCCTAGGTCAAGGGGCTCAAGTGACAGCTCGGTTTGGTCTGTTTGGAGATAGTGCTAATCTTGATGCAAGATAGATGCATGGTTTGCACGGAACATATGATATGCTCAGAAATCAATTAGGACGCACCTGATATAACTCCTTGATGATGTGTGTCATATGGAATCTTGCTTCGGTTCGTTTAGAGACTGTGTTAGTTTTGGTATAAGATATGTGCACGGTTTACGCCTAATGCACCATAGGCTAAGAAACCATTTTAGACGCACCCGATGGTACTCGTAGTAGAAGAGGCTCAAGTGGAGGCTCGATTTGGTCTGTTCGGATATAGTGCTAATCTTGATGCAAGATAGTTGCACAGTTTGCATGGAACGTACCATATGTTAAGAAATCAATTTGAACGAACCCAATGGAACTCCTAGATGACGTGTGTCATATGGAATCTCGCTTTGGTCCATTTGGAGACAATGTTAGTTTCGGTACAAGATAGGTGCATAGTTTGTGCCTAATGCACCATAGTCTAAGAAACCATTTTTGATGCACCTGTTTGTACTTCTCGATGAAGAGGCTCAAGTGGAAGCTCGGTTCGGTCTGTTTGGAGATAGTGCTAATCTTGATGCAAGATAGGTGCACGGTTTGCATGGAACATACCATTTGCATGGAAATCAATTTGGATGCACCCGGTGGAATTCCTTGATTACGTGTGTCTTATGGAATCTCGCTTTGGTCTGTTTAGAAATAGTGTTAGTTTCAGTGCAAGATATGAGCAAGGTTTGCGCCTAATGCACCATAGTCTAAGAAACCATTTTGGAAGCACCTGTTGGTACTTCGGTGAAGAGGCTCAAGTGGAAGCTCGATTTGATCTATTTGGAGATAGTGCTAATCTTGATGCAAGAAAGGTGCATGATTTGCATGGAACATACCATATGTTTAGAAATCAATTTGGACGCACCCAATAGAACTCCTAGATGACGTGTGTCATATGGAATCTTGGTTCGGTCCATTTGTAGACATTGTAAGTTTTAGTGCAAGATAGGTGCACAGTTTACGCCTAATGCACCGTAGTCTAAGAAACCATTTTGGACGCACTATTTGGTACTCCTTTGTGAAGGGGCTCAAGTGGAAGCTTGGTTCGGTCAGTTTGGAGATAGTGCTAATCCTTATGCAAGGTAGGTGCATGGTTTGCATGGAACATACCATATGCTTGGAAATCAATTTGGATGCACCCAATGGAACTCCTTGATGACGTGTGTCATATGGAATCTCGCTTCGGTCCGTTTGGAGACATTGTTAGTTTCGGTGCAAGATAGGTGCACAGTTTGCACCTAATGCACCATAGTCTAAGAAACGGATGAGGACATGAGTACCATCAATAGAAGAGGACAAGCTTGAGTCGAGGACAACTCAAATGCAAGAAGGGGAGGATGATGAGGACATGAGCACCATCAATACATCCACGCCTCAGATTCATATGCATGATAACTCAACTATCTAGTGAGTTCATTCCTGAGTTATTTGTTGTATTATTTAGACCGTGGAAACCCGTGCACCTTTGTTTTGGCCAGGAATAATGAGGAGGAACCGCAAGGAAGCATATTCGCGATGGGCTAAATTTGGACTGCAGAAGGGTCTCAACTTGTGGTGGCCACCAAGACTACATACAGTGACCAATTTTGATGTTCAAATACACGGTGGAAAGCTTATGAAGTCTATTTTCACATGGATCCAGTCCCATGTCCATATCTATAATGAGGCGGCTGCAATCGTCGAGTTACGCCAGAGACCTTTCTGTGGACAGCTTCATTCAATAAGAAACTCCATGCATGCATGATATGGATATTATTGTTTTCTTTTGTTTTTAGTGAGTCGAGGGATTAGCACCGCACACTCTGGTTGCTCTCTCTTGTACATAAAGGCTTCTACAGCCAGGGACACAAGGGCGGGTTTTGTTTTGTTGTAAGTTTAGCCATTGCTACTTCCTTGTAGACGCATGTGTCGACTAGACCATCCGTTCTACTTGATTCAAAACCCCATATTGTTATCGTGATTCATATCAGATCCTTCTTGTATTATTTGGCAATTGAGTGCCTGTTCTATCTGTTCTTGCATGTTCTTCGATTGCGTGCAGGAATTACCCTAGTGGTTTGGTTGGTTGTGATCAACAAGATCGTGATCAACCACTGGAATTGGTGTATCGATCGCTAAGGCGCAGCGTCCTTGGACGGTTGTAGTCGGATCGTGAACGTCGCTCTAGAGAGATCGAGGTTATCCATCTCCACCGAAAGATCGGGACACCCTCGTTCTTATTATGTGGTAATCAGAGCAAGGTTTGATTGGTGAGTGATTTTAGTTTGCATTTTTTTCCTATAGTCCAGAAAAGCCAAAAAAAAATTTTAGTTTCATTCCCAACATCCTATAGACCCATTGAGCCTTTTACTAGTACTACTTAGTTTAGGCAAGTTGTGTTTGATTTACATGGTCGAGTCGAATTGCTGATCTTGGGTTTAGACTTTTAGAGTTTCGAGTTCTTGTCACGTTTTAGTCACTGCCCATCGTATAATCTCTGCTGCAATCACTATTACCATATACATTTGGACTACACTATATATATCTGAACTACCATCACCACCCTACTTGGGCACCGTGTAAACTCCATCCACCACTCTCTTTTCACTCATGCGCACCCTATATTTTTAGGCCATTGCATGCACGTTTTCACTTCCACCCGTGAACAACCTATTCTTACTCACTGCCACCTGCATGTTCCTTTCTTCCATTCATACATCCTATTGTAAGCGCTCTTGCACATTCTATAATCAGCATCCTATTTTTAATCAGCATCCTATTGCAACCACTAGATTCATTCCACTCTTGGGCATCTAATTTTAGAACATTGCATCCTTGTCCACTTCATGCGCATCCTTTTGCCTCTCCTCCACTCTTCTTTCACATTCTATTTTTCTCATCCCCGTTGCAATCAGTGTTACTGCAGCATCATATCACCATCATAATCTGCTAGTTGTATTTTTGTTACACTAAAGACATTGTGTGTTTTCTGAAATCTAATCCATCAAGATTCAGATTTATTTTAGTTGAGCAAAGTAGGAAAAAAAAGAAAGAAACAAAAAAATATCAAAAAAAAAGAAAAGAAAAAGGAAAGAAAAGAAAAAAAAGGAAAGAAAATAAAGGAAGAGGAAAAGAAGGGAAGTTATCTCTTGTTGTTCTTATTATTCTTGCGATATTGTGACTTCATCTGTGCCTAGGTTCGCGTCTCTAGCACGGTCTAGCCTAGGACCAGCACAGTGCCACCGTTGAATGATTTCTCAACATGCTTTTGTGACTAATGTGGTGCTAGTACTTCCTTGTGCAATATATAGAGCCATCCTATAACTCCACATATCAGACTACAACTTGACAAGTGTTGTTGCTGCAGCGTTGATACACCATTTTCTAGGTTTTCTGACTTGTTGGTTCCTGCCACCTCCTGTTTCGCTTGGTAAGAACTTGTGAGAACTTGTTTGCATAGGGTGAGAGTGAAATAATTACAACAACCACATCCTTGTAGTTGATAGGAGCATAAAGATTATTGCGTATGTCTCTTGTTTTGTTCTAATCATGGCAGGAATCCACGTAGAAACAAGCGATAATCAGATTGCATGTTCACATCACTTTGCTAAAGGTGTGGCAAGTGATAAGTATGGCACGCATGAGGTATGTGATGTTTTGCTAGATGAAATAAAATCTGCATTACCTTATTTTGAAGGAAATTGTGATCCACATGCATATATTAAATGGGAGCTAAATGTAGACAATGAATTTAAAAAGCATAATCTATCGGAAAGCCAAAAGATTAGAGTTGCTTCCAGTGTTCTTACTGAGTATGCTTTAAGTTCATGGAAATACCTTTGTAGATTTCATAAAGCTCCTCAAACATGGAAAGATGTGAAAAGACATTTTAGAGATGTTTTTGTCCCTGAGTACTATTCTGAAATTTTGTTTGAAAAACTACAATCTATAAAGCAAGAAAACAAAACCGTAGCGGAATATTTGGATAAACTAAAATTGTGTGTGCTGCGATGTGGATTAGAAGAAACTGATGAACTTTTGGAACATAGATTTCTGCAAGGTCTTAATGTAGAAATTCAGGACATTCTTGATGATAAGTATTATAACACCTTTGATGAATTGTTTGATCTTGCTTGTGAGTTAGAAAGGGATCTCGCAAGTATTATAGAAGTACGTGTCTCTCCTATTACTAACAATTTGCAGCAATAAGAAGACAACATACACATGGAAAGCGTGCAACTTGAGATACTAGATGAGTCATTTAAAGAGAGCATAAATCTAGCTGCACCCACACCATTTCAACACAGCATCAAAGGTAAATTAGATGGTGGTAACATAAATCAAGGTGACCTTGCATTAGATGAGCTGCATTTGTCCACTAATGCTGCTAACTTAGAGAAAACAATTATGGAACCAATTACTAATTTTCCTTTGTCAAACTTCGATATTCCTGATGTTCCTAGTGACAAAGAAGAGTTGTGCAATAGTGCATCACCTAGATCCATGCCACAACTAGTATACAAAGAAAAGAATTCTGAATCAATGAGTGTCGAATTCAAGCATGTTATTAATATTGTAAATGAAAATGAAGAAGCTCAATTGTTGTCATCTTTACATATAATGGGGTACATTGAATTCGATGATCTATGTGAGCTTAGCTATTTAGAGAATAATCAGTTTTCTAGATTTGAATTGTCATGCTCTTCCAATGTTAGTTTTCATGCAATTGGCAAATATAATTATGCAAAGGAGTATATGGTACACCGAATTTACATTTATTCAAACATAAAATCTCCTTTTATTGTGAAACAATATGACCAACTAGAAGTGTGCAATAACCATAACCATGTCATGGCGGGTTTGCCTAGTTTTCTTATGATGGAACAGGGCAAGTATCAAGCAGGAGAGCAAGGTTCATCAATTCTGACAACACATGCTCCACCAATGATTAAACCGAGGACGGTTTGCTGTCAAGAAGGGGAGAATGATGAGGACATCACCTGCTCCGTAATACTTACATGGATCAGGAGAATATTTGATTGCATAATGAAAGTATGGATGGTGAATGAAGTTGATTGGGGACCATTATGCCCTACTTGAGAGAAGAGGACAATCTTGAGTCGAGGACGACTCAAATGCAAGAAGGGGAGGATGATGAGGACATGAGTACCATCAATAGAAGAGGACAAGCTTGAGTCGAGGACGACTCAAATGCAAGAAGGGGAGGATGATGAGGACATGAGCACCATCAATACATCCACGCCTCAGATTCATATGCATGATAACTCAACTATCTAGTGAGTTCATTCCTGAGTTATTTGTTGTATTATTTAGACCGTGGAAACCCGTGCACCTTTGTTTTGGCTAGGAATAATGAGGAGGAACCGCAAGGAAGCATATTCGCGATGGGCTAAATTTGGACTGCAGAAGGGTTGGTGGCCACCAAGACTACATACGGTGACTGATTTTGTTGTTCAAATACACGGTGGAAAGCTTATGAAGTCTATTTGCACATGGATCCAGTCCCATGTCCATATCTATAATGAGGCGGCCGTAATCGTCGAGTTACTCCAGAGACCTTTCTGTGGACAGCTTCATTCAATAAGAAACTCCATGCATGCATGATATGGATATTATTGTTTTCTTTTGTTTTTAGTGAGTCGAGGGATTAGCAGCGCACACTCTGGTTGCTCTCTCTTGTACATAAAGGCTTCTACAGCCAGAGACACAAGGGCGGGTTTTGTTTTGTTGTAAGTTTAGCCATTGCTACTTCCTTGTAGACGCATGTGTCGACTAGACCATCCGTTCTATTTGATTCAAAACCCCATATTGTTATCGTGATTCATATCAGATCCTTCTTGTATTATTTGGCAATTGAGTGCCTGTTCAATCTGTTCTTGCATGTTCTTCGATTGCGTGCAGGAATTACCCTAGTGGTTTGGTTGGTTGTGATCAACAAGATCGTGATCAACCACTGGAATTGGTGTATCGATCGCTAAGGCGCAGCGTCCTTGGACGGTTGTAGTCGGATCGTGAATGTCGCTCTAGAGAGATCGAAGTTATCCATCTCCACCAAAAGATCGGGACACCCTCGTTCTTATTAGAAACCATTTTGGACGCACTTGTTGGTACTCCTAGGTGAAGGGGCTCAAGTGGATGCTCGGTTCGGTCTGTTTGGAGATAGTGCTAATCTTGATGCAAGATAGGTGCACGGTTTGCATGGAACATACCAAATACTTGAAAATCAATCTGGACGCACATGATGGAACTCCTAGATGACGTGTGTCATACGAAATCTTGCTTCGGTCTGTTTGGAGACAGTGTTGTTTCGGTGCAAGATAGGTGCTAGGTTTGTACATAATGCAGCATAGGCTAAGAAACCATTTTGGACGCACCCGATGGTACTCCTAGGTAGAAGGCTCAAGTGAAAGCTCAGTTTGGTCTATTTGGAGAGAGTGCTAATCTGGATGCAAGATAGACGCACGGTCTGCATGGAACGTACCATATGCTTAAAAATTAATTGGACACACCCGATAGAACTCCTTGATGACGTGTGTCATATGGAATCTCGCTTTGGCGTGCTTAGAGACAGTATTAGTTTTGGTGCAAGATATGTGCACGGTTTGCGCCTAATGCACCAAAGTCTAAGAAACCATTTTAGAAGCACCTGTTGGTACTCCTAGGTGATGAGGCTCAAGTGGAGGCTCGGTTTGGTCTGTTTAGAGATAGTCCTAATCTTGATGCAAGATAGGTGCACGATTTGCATGGAACATACCATATGTTCAGAAATCAATTTGGACACACCAGATGGAACTCCTAGATGACATGTGTCATATGGAATCTCACTTCAGTCCGTTTAGAGACAACGTTAGTTTCGGTGCAAGACAGGTGCACGGTTTACACCTAATTCACCATAGGATAAGAAACCATTTTGGACGCACCCGATGGTACTCCTAGGTCAAGGGGCTCAAGTGAAAGCTCCGTTTCGTCTGTTTGGAGATAGTGCTAATCTTGATGCAAGAAAGATGCACGGTTTACATGGAACATATGATATGCTCAGAAATCAATTAGGACGCACCTGATATAACTCCTTGATGATGTGTGTCATATGAAATCTTGCTTCGGTTTGTTTAGAGACTGTGTTAGTTTTGGTAGAAGATATGTGCACAGTTTACGCCTAATGCACCATAGGCTAAGAAACCATTTTAGACGCACCCGATGGTACTCGTAGTTGAAGAGGCTCAAGTGGAGGCTCGTTTTGGTCTGTTTGGATATAGTGCTAATCTTGATGCAAGATAGTTACACAGTTTGGGTACAACGTACCATATGTTAAGAAATCAATTTGGACGCACCCAATCGAACTCCTAGATGACGTGTGTCATATGGAATCTCGCTTCGGTCTATTTGGTGACAAAGTTAGTTTCAGTGCAAGATAGGTGCATAGTTTGTGCCTAATGCACCATAGTCTAAGAAACCATTTGTGATGCACCTGTTTGTACTCCTAGATGCAGAGCTCAAGTGGAAGCTCGGTTCGGTCTGTTTGGAGATAGTGCTAATCTTCATGCAAGATAGGTGCACAGTTTGCATGGAACATACCATATGCTTGGAAATCAATTTGGATGCATTCGATGGAACTCCTTGATGACGTGTGTCATATGGAATCTCGCTTTGGTCTGTTTAGAAATAGTGTTAGTTTTGGTGCAAGATATGTGCATGGTTTGCACCTAATGCACCATAGTCTAAGAAACCATTTTGGAAGCACCTGTTGGTACCTCGGTGAAGAGGCTCAAGTGGAAGCTCGGTTTGATCTGTTTAGAGATAGTGCTAATCTTGGTGCAAGATAGGTGCATGATTTGCAAGGAATATACCATATGCTTAGAAATCAATTTAGACGCACCCGATGGAACTCCTAGATGATGTGTGTCATATGGAATCTTGCTTCGGTCCGTTTGTAGACATTGTAAGTTTTAGTGCAGGATAGGTGCACAGTTTGCGCCTAATGCACCATAGTCTAAGAATCCATTTTAGACGCACTATTTGGTACTCCTGGGTGAAGAGGCTCAAGTGGAAGCTTGGTTCGGTCAGTTTGGTGATAGTGCTAATCCATATGCAAGGTAGGTGCATGGTTTGCATGGAACATACCATATGCTTGGAAAATCAATTTGGATTCACCCGATGGAACTCCTTAATGACGTGTGTCATAAGGAATCTCGCTTCGGTCCATTTGGAGACATTGTTAGTTTCGGTGCAAGATAGGTGCACAGTTTGCACCGAATGCACCGTAGTCTAAGAATCCATTTTGGACGCACTTGTTAGTACTCCTAGGTGAAGGGGCTCAAGTGGATGCTCGGTTCGGTCTGTTTGGAGATAGTGCTAATCTTGATGCAAGATAGGTGCACGGTTTGCATGGAACATACCAAATACATGGAAATCAATCTGGACGCACATGATGGAACTCCTAGATGACATGTGTCATACGGAATCTTGCTTCGGTCCGTTTGGAGACAGTATTAGTTTCGGTGCAAGATAGGTGCAAGGTTTGCAGATAATGCAGCATAGACTAAGAAACCATTTTGGACGCACCCGATGGTACTCCTAGGTAAAAGGCTCAAGTGAAAGCTCAGTTCGGTCTGTTTAGAGATAGTGCTAATCCTTTTGCAAGATAGGTGCACAATTTTCATGGAATATACCATATGCTTAGAAATAAATTTGGACACACCAGATGGGACTCCTAGATGGGTGTCATGTGTAATCTCACTTCCGTCCGTTTAGAGACAGTGTTAGTTTTGGTGAAAGATAGGTGCACGGTTTGCACGTAATGCACCATAGGATAAGAAACCATTTTGGACGCACCCAATGGTACTCCTAGGTCAAGGGGCTCAAGTGACAGCTCGGTTTGGTCTGTTTGGAGATAGTGCTAATCTTGATGCAAGATAGATGCATGGTTTTCACGGAACATATGATATGCTCAGAAATCAATTAGGACGCACCTGATATAACTCCTTGATGATGTGTGTCATATGGAATCTTGCTTCGGTTCGTTTAGAGACTGTGTTAGTTTTGGTAGAAGATATGTGCACGGTTTACGCCTAATGCACCATAGGCTAAGAAACCATTTTAGACGCACCCGATGGTACTCGTAGTAGAAGAGGCTCAAGTGGAGGCTCGATTTGGTCTGTTCGGATATAGTGCTAATCTTGATGCAAGATAGTTGCACAGTTTGCATGGAACGTACCATACGTTAAGAAATCAATTTGAACGCACCCAATGGAACTCCTAGATGACGTGTGTCATATGGAATCTCGCTTTGGTCCATTTGGAGACAATGTTAGTTTCGGTACAAGATAGGTGCATAGTTTGTGCCTAATGCACCATAGTCTAAGAAACCATTTTTGATGCACCTGTTTGTACTTCTCGATGAAGAGGCTCAAGTGGAAGCTCGGTTCGGTCTGTTTGGAGATAGTGCTAATCTTGATGCAAGATAGGTGCACGGTTTGCATGGAACATACCATTTGCATGGAAATCAATTTGGATGCACCCGGTGGAATTCCTTGATTACGTGTGTCTTATGGAATCTCGCTTTGGTCTGTTTAGAAATAGTGTTAGTTTCAGTGCAAGATATGAGCAAGGTTTGCGCCTAATGCACCATAGTCTAAGAAACCATTTTGGAAGCACCTGTTGGTACTTCGGTGAAGAGGCTCAAGTGGAAGCTCGATTTGATCTGTTTGGAGATAGTGCTAATCTTGATGCAAGAAAGGTGCATGATTTGCATGGAACATACCATATGTTTAGAAATCAATTTGGACGCACCCAATAGAACTCCTAGATGACGTGTGTCATATGGAATCTTGGTTCGGTCCATTTGTAGACATTGTAAGTTTTAGTGCAAGATAGGTGCACAGTTTACGCCTAATGCACCGTAGTCTAAGAAACCATTGTGGACGCACTATTTGGTACTCCTTTGTGAAGGGGCTCAAGTGGAAGCTTGGTTCGGTCAGTTCGGAGATAGTGCTAATCCTTATGCAAGGTAGGTGCATGGTTTGCATGGAACATACCATATGCTTGGAAATCAATTTGGATGCACCCGATGGAACTCCTTGATGACGTGTGTCATATGGAATCTCGCTTCGGTCCGTTTGGAGACATTGTTAGTTTCGGTGCAAGATAGGTGCACAGTTTGCACCTAATGCACCATAGTCTAAGAAACGGATGAGGACATGAGTACCATCAATAGAAGAGGACAAGCTTGAGTCGAGGACAACTCAAATGCAAGAAGGGGAGGATGATGAGGACATGAGCACCATCAATACATCCACGCCTCAGATTCATATGCATGATAACTCAACTATCTAGTGAGTTCATTCCTGAGTTATTTGTTGTATTATTTAGACCGTGGAAACCCGTGCACCTTTGTTTTGGCCAGGAATAATGAGGAGGAACCGCAAGGAAGCATATTCGCGATGGGCTAAATTTGGACTGCAGAAGGGTCTCAACTTGTGGTGGCCACCAAGACTACATACAGTGACCGATTTTGATGTTCAAATACACGGTGGAAAGCTTATGAAGTCTATTTTCACATGGATCCAGTCCCATGTCCATATCTATAATGAGGCGGCTGCAATCGTCGAGTTAATCCAGAGACCTTTCTGTGGACAGCTTCATTCAATAAGAAACTCCATGCATGCATGATATGGATATTATTGTTTTCTTTTGTTTTTAGTGAGTCGAGGGATTAGCACCGCACACTCTGGTTGCTCTCTCTTGTACATAAAGGCTTCTACAGCCAGGGACACAAGGGCGGGTTTTGTTTTGTTGTAAGTTTAGCCATTGCTACTTCCTTGTAGACGCATGTGTCGACTAGACCATCCGTTCTACTTGATTCAAAACCCCATATTGTTATCGTGATTCATATCAGATCCTTCTTGTATTATTTGGCAATTGAGTGCCTGTTCTATCTGTTCTTGCATGTTCTTCGATTGCGTGCAGGAATTACCCTAGTGGTTTGGTTGGTTGTGATCAACAAGATCGTGATCAACCACTGGAATTGGTGTATCGATCGCTAAGGCGCAGCGTCCTTGGACGGTTGTAGTCGGATCGTGAACGTCGCTCTAGAGAGATCGAAGTTATCCATCTCCACCGAAAGATCGGGACACCCTCGTTCTTATTATGTGGTAATCAGAGCAAGGTTTGATTGGTGAGTGATTTTAGTTTGCATTTTTTTCCTATAGTCCAGAAAAGCCAAAAAAAAATTTTAGTTTCATTCCCAACATCCTATAGACCCATTGAGCCTTTTACTAGTACTACTTAGTTCAGGCAAGTTGTGTTTGATTTACATGGTCGAGTCGAATTGCTGATCTTGGGTTTAGACTTTTAGAGTTTCGAGTTCTTGTCACGTTTTAGTCACTGCCCATCGTATAATCTCTGCTGCAATCACTATTACCATATACATTTGGACTACACTATATATATCTGAACTACCATCACCACCCTACTTGGGCACCGTGTAAACTCCATCCACCACTCTCTTTTCACTCATGCGCACCCTATATTTTTAGGCCATTGCATGCACGTTTTCACTTCCACCCGTGAACAACCTATTCTTACTCACTGCCACCTGCATGTTCCTTTCTTCCATTCATACATCCTATTGTAAGCGCTCTTGCACATTCTATAATCAGCATCCTATTTTTAATCAGCATCCTATTGCAACCACTAGATTCATTCCACTCTTGGGCATCTAATTTTAGAACATTGCATCCTTGTCCACTTCATGCGCATCCTTTTGCCTCTCCTCCACTCTTCTTTCACATTCTATTTTTCTCATCCCCGTTGCAATCAGTGTTACTGCAGCATCATATCACCATCATAATCTGCTAGTTGTATTTTTGTTACACTAAAGACATTGTGTGTTTTCTGAAATCTAATCCATCAAGATTCAGATTTATTTTAGTTGAGCAAAGTAGGAAAAAAAAGAAAGAAACAAAAAAATATCAAAAAAAAAGAAAAGAAAAAGGAAAGAAAAGAAAAAAAAGGAAAGAAAATAAAGGAAGAGGAAAAGAAGGGAAGTTATCTCTTGTTGTTCTTATTATTCTTGCGATATTGTGACTTCATCTGTGCCTAGGTTCGCGTCTCTAGCACGGTCTAGCCTAGGACCAGCACAGTGCCACCGTTGAATGATTTCTCAACATGCTTTTGTGACTAATGTGGTGCTAGTACTTCCTTGTGCAATATATAGAGCCATCCTATAACTCCACATATCAGACTACAACTTGACAAGTGTTGTTGCTGCAGCGTTGATACACCATTTTCTAGGTTTTCTGACTTGTTGGTTCCTGCCACCTCCTGTTTCGCTTGGTAAGAACTTGTGAGAACTTGTTTGCATAGGGTGAGAGTGAAATAATTACAACAACCACATCCTTGTAGTTGATAGGAGCATAAAGATTATTGCGTATGTCTCTTGTTTTGTTCTAATCATGGCAGGAATCCACGTAGAAACAAGCGATAATCAGATTGCATGTTCACATCACTTTGCTAAAGGTGTGGCAAGTGATAAGTATGGTACGCATGAGGTATGTGATGTTTTGCTAGATGAAATAAAATCTGCATTACCTTATTTTGAAGGAAATTGTGATCCACATGCATATATTAAATGGGAGCTAAATGTAGACAATGAATTTAAAAAGCATAATCTATCGGAAAGCCAAAAGATTAGAGTTGCTTCCAGTGTTCTTACTGAGTATGCTTTAAGTTCATGGAAATACCTTTGTAGATTTCATAAAGCTCCTCAAACATGGAAAGATGTGAAAAGACATTTTAGAGATGTTTTTGTCCCTGAGTACTATTCTGAAATTTTGTTTGAAAAACTACAATCTATAAAGCAAGAAAACAAAACCGTAGCGGAATATTTGGATAAACTAAAATTGTGTGTGCTGCGATGTGGATTAGAAGAAACTGATGAACTTTTGGAACATAGATTTCTGCAAGGTCTTAATGTAGAAATTCAGGACATTCTTGATGATAAGTATTATAACACCTTTGATGAATTGTTTGATCTTGCTTGTGAGTTAGAAAGGGATCTCGCAAGTATTATAGAAGTACGTGTCTCTCCTATTACTAACAATTTGCAGCAATAAGAAGACAACATACACATGGAAAGCGTGCAACTTGAGATACTAGATGAGTCATTTAAAGAGAGCATAAATCTAGCTGCACCCACACCATTTCAACACAGCATCAAAGGTAAATTAGATGGTGGTAACATAAATCAAGGTGACCTTGCATTAGATGAGCTGCATTTGTCCACTAATGCTGCTAACTTAGAGAAAACAATTATGGAACCAATTACTAATTTTCCTTTGTCAAACTTCGATATTCCTGATGTTCCTAGTGACAAAGAAGAGTTGTGCAATAGTGCATCACCTAGATCCATGCCACAACTAGTATACAAAGAAAAGAATTCTGAATCAATGAGTGTCGAATTCAAGCATGTTATTAATATTGTAAATGAAAATGAAGAAGCTCAATTGTTGTCATCTTTACATATAATGGGGTACATTGAATTCGATGATCTATGTGAGCTTAGCTATTTAGAGAATAATCAGTTTTCTAGATTTGAATTGTCATGCTCTTCCAATGTTAGTTTTCATGCAATTGGCAAATATAATTATGCAAAGGAGTATATGGTACACCGAATTTACATTTATTCAAACATAAAATCTCCTTTTATTGTGAAACAATATGACCAACTAGAAGTGTGCAATAACCATAACCATGTCATGGCGGGTTTGCCTAGTTTTCTTATGATGGAACAGGGCAAGTATCAAGCAGGAGAGCAAGGTTCCTCAATTCTGACAACACATGCTCCACCAATGATTAAACCGAGGACGGTTTGCTGTCAAGAAGGGGAGAATGATGAGGACATCACCTGCTCCGTAATACTTACATGGATCAGGAGAATATTTGATTGCATAATGAAAGTATGGATGGTGAATGAAGTTGATTGGGGACCATTATGCCCTACTTGAGAGAAGAGGACAATCTTGAGTCGAGGACGACTCAAATGCAAGAAGGGGAGGATGATGAGGACATGAGTACCATCAATAGAAGAGGACAAGCTTGAGTCGAGGACGACTCAAATGCAAGAAGGGGAGGATGATGAGGACATGAGCACCATCAATACATCCACGCCTCAGATTCATATGCATGATAACTCAACTATCTAGTGAGTTCATTCCTGAGTTATTTGTTGTATTATTTAGACCGTGGAAACCCGTGCACCTTTGTTTTGGCTAGGAATAATGAGGAGGAACCGCAAGGAAGCATATTCGCGATGGGCTAAATTTGGACTGCAGAAGGGTTGGTGGCCACCAAGACTACATACGGTGACTGATTTTGTTGTTCAAATACACGGTGGAAAGCTTATGAAGTCTATTTTCACATGGATCCAGTCCCATGTCCATATCTATAATGAGGCGGCCGCAATCGTCGAGTTACTCCTGAGACCTTTCTGTGGACAGCTTCATTCAATAAGAAACTCCATGCATGCATGATATGGATATTATTGTTTTCTTTTGTTTTTAGTGAGTCGAGGGATTAGCAGCGCACACTCTGGTTGCTCTCTCTTGTACATAAAGGCTTCTACAGCCAGAGACACAAGGGCGGGTTTTGTTTTGTTGTAAGTTTAGCCATTGCTACTTCCTTGTAGACGCATGTGTCGACTAGACCATCCGTTCTATTTGATTCAAAACCCCATATTGTTATCGTGATTCATATCAGATCCTTCTTGTATTATTTGGCAATTGAGTGCCTGTTCAATCTGTTCTTGCATGTTCTTCGATTGCGTGCAGGAATTACCCTAGTGGTTTGGTTGGTTGTGATCAACAAGATCGTGATCAACCACTGGAATTGGTGTATCGATCGCTAAGGCGCAGCGTCCTTGGACGGTTGTAGTCGGATCGTGAATGTCGCTCTAGAGAGATCGAAGTTATCCATCTCCACCAAAAGATCGGGACACCCTCGTTCTTATTAGAAACCATTTTGGACGCACTTGTTGGTACTCCTAGGTGAAGGGGCTCAAGTGGATGCTCGGTTCGGTCTGTTTGGAGATACTGCTAATCTTGATGCAAGATAGGTGCACGGTTTGCATGGAACATACCAAATACTTGAAAATCAATCTGGACGCACATGATGGAACTCCTAGATGACGTGTGTCATACGAAATCTTGCTTCGGTCTGTTTGGAGACAGTGTTAGTTTTGGTGCAAGATAGGTGCAAGGTTTGCACATAATGCAGCCTAGGCTAAGAAACCATTTTAGACGCACCCGATGGTACTCCTAGGTAAAAGGCTCAAGTGAAAGCTCGGTTCGGCCTGTTTAGAGATAGTGCTAATCTTGATACAAGATAGGTGCACGATTTGCATGGAACATACCATATGCTCATAAATCAATTTGGACACACCAGATGGAACTCTTAGATGGGTGTCATATGGAATCTCACTTCCGTCCGTTTAGAAACAGTGTTAGTTTTGGTGCAAGATAGGTGCACGGTTTGCGCCTAATGCACCATAGGATAAGAAACCATTTTGGACACACCCGATGGTACTCCTAGGTCAAGGGGCTCAAGTGACAGCTCGGTTTGGTCTGTTTGGAGATAGTGCTAATCTTGATGCAAGATAGATGTACGGTTTGCATGGAACATATGATATGCTCAGAAATCAATTAGGACGCACCTGATATAACTCCTTGATGATGTGTGTCATATGGAATCTTGCTTCGGTTTGTTTAGAGACCGTGTTAGTTTTGGTAGAAGATATGTGCACGGTTTACGCCTAATGCAACATGGGCTAAGAAACCATTCTAGACGCACCCGATGGTACTCGTAGTTGAAGAGGCTCAAGTGGAGGCTCGATTTGGTCTGTTCGGATATAGTGCTAATCTTGATGCAAGATAGTTGCATAGTTTGCATGGAACGTATCATATGTTAAGAAATCAATTTGAACACACCCAATGGAACTCCTAGATGACGTGTGTCATATGGAATCTCGCTTTGGTCCATTTGGAGACAATGTTAGTTTCGGTACAAGATAGTGCATAGTTTGTGCCTAATGCACCATAGTCTAAGAAACCATTTTTGATGCACCTGTTTATACTTCTAGATGAAGAGTCTCAAGTGGAAGCTCGGTTCGGTCTGTTTCGAGATAGTGCTAATCTTGATGCAAGATAGGTGCACGGTTTGCATGGAACATACCATATGCTTGGAAATCAATTTGGATGCACCCGGTGGAACTCCTTCATGACGTGTGTCTTATGGACTCTCGCTTGGGTCTGTTTAGAAATAGTGTTAGTTTCAGTGCAAGATATGGGCATGGTTTGCGCATAACGCACCATAGTCTAAGAAACCATTTTGGAAGCATCTGTTGGTACTTCGGTGAAGAGGCTCAAGTGGAAGCTCGGTTTGATCTGTTTGGAGATAGTGCTAATGTTGATGCAAGATAGGTGCATGGTTTGCAAGGAACATACCATATGCCTAGAAATCAATTTGGACGCACCCAATGGAACTCCTAGATGACGTGTGTCATATGGAATCTTGGTTCGGTCCATTTGTAGACATTTTAAGTTTTAGTGCAAGATAGGTGCACAGTTTGCGCCTAATGCACCGTAGTCTAAGAAACCATTTTGGACGCACTATTTGGTACTCCTTTGTGAAGAGGCTCAAGTGGAAGCTTGGTTCGGTCAGTTTGGAGATAGTGCTAATCCTTATGCAAGGTAGGTGCACGGTTTGCATGGAACATACCATATGCTTGGAAATCAATTTGGATGCACCCGATGGAACTCTTCGATGACGTGTGTCATATGGAATCTCGCTTCGGTCCATTTGGAGACATTGTTAGTTTCAGTGCAAGATAGGTGCACAATTTGCACCTAATGTACCATAGTCTAAGAAACCATTTTGGACGCACTTGTTGGTACTCCTAGGTGAAGGGGCTCAAGTGGATGCTCGGTTCGGTCTATTTGGAGATAGTGCTAATCTTGATGCCAGATAGGTGCACGGTTTGCATGGAACATACCATATGCTTGGAAATCAATTTGGATGCACCCGGTGGAACTCCTTGATGACGTGTGTCTTATGGACTCTCGCTTTAGTCTGTTTAGAAATAGTGTTAGTTTCAGTGCAAGATATGGGCATGGTTTGCGCCTAACGCACCATAGTCTAAGAAACCATTTTGGAAGCACCTGTTGGAACTTCCGTGAAGAGGCTCAAGTGGAAGCTCGATTTGATCTGTTTGGAGATAGTGCTAATCTTGATGCAAGATAGGTGCATGATTTGCAAGGAACATACCATATGTTTAGAAATGAATTTGGACGCACCCAATGCAACTCCTAGATGACGTGTGTCATATGAAATCTTGGTTCGGTCCATTTGTAGAGATTGTAAGTTTCAGTGCAAGATAGGTGCACAGTTTGCGCCTAATGCACCGTAGTCTAAGAAACCATTTTGGACACACTATTTGGTACTCCTTTGTGAAGAGGCTCAAGTGCAAGCTTGGTTCGGTCAGTTTGGAGATAGTGCTAATGCTTATGCAAGGTAGGTGCTTGGTTTGCATGGAACATACCATATGCTTGGAAATCAATTTGGATGCACCCGATGGAACTCCTTGATGACGTGTGTCATACGGAATCTCGCTTCGGTCCATTTGGAGACATTGTTTGTTTTCGGTGCAAGATAGGTGCACAGTTTGCACCTAATGCACCATAGTCTAAGAAACCATTTTGGACGCACTTGTTGGTACTCCTAGGTGAAGGGGCTCAAGTGGATGCTCGGTTCGGTCTGTTTGGAGATAGTGCTAATCTTGATGCAAGATAGGTGCACGGTTTGCATGGAACATACCAAATACTTGAAAATCAATCTGGACGCACGTGATGGAACTCCAAGATGACGTGTGTCATACGAAATTTTGCTTCGGTCTGTTTGGAGACAGTGTTAGTTTCGGTGCAAGGTTTGCACATAATGCAGCCTAGGCTAAGAAACCATTTTAGACGCACCCGATGGTTCTCCTAGGTAAAAGGCTCAAGTGAAAGCTCGGTTCGGCCTGTTTAGAGATAGTGCTAATCTTGATACAAGATAGGTGCACGATTTGCATGGAACATACCATATGCTCAGAAATCAATTTGGACACACCAGTTGGAACTCGTAGATGGGTGTCATATGGAATCTCACTTCCGTCCGTTTAGAGACAGTGTTAGTTTTGGTGCAAGATAGGTGCACGGTTTGCACCTAATGCACCATAGGATAAGAAACCATTTTGAACGCACCCGATGGTACTCCTAGGTCAAGGGGCTCAAGTGACAGCTCGGTTTGGTCTGTTTGGAGATAGTGCTAATCTTGATGCAAGATAGATGCACGGTTTGCATGGAACATATGATATGCTCAGAAATCAATTAGGACGCACCTGATATAACTCCTTGATGATGTGTGTCATATGGAATCTTGCTTCGGTTCGTTTAGAGACCGTGTTAGTTTTGGTGGAAGATATGTGCACGGTTTACGCCTAATGCACCATAGGCTAAGAAATCATTTTAGATGCTCCCGATGGTACTCGTAGTTGAAGAGGCTCAAGTGGAGGCTCGATTTGGTCTGTTCGGATATAGTGCTAATCTTGATGCAAGATAGTTGCACAGTTTGCATGGAACGTACCATATGTTAAGAAATCAATTTGAACGCACCCAATGGAACTCCTAGATGACGTGTGTCATATGGAATCTCGCTTTGGTTCATTTGGAGACAATGTTAGTTTCGGTACAAGATAGGTGCATAGTTTGTGCCTAATGCACCATAGTCTAAGAAACCATTTTTGATGCACCTGTTTGTACTTCTAGATGAAGAGGCTCAAGTGGAAGCTCGGTTCGGTCTGTTTGGAGATAGTGCTAATCATGATGCAAGATAGGTGCACGGTTTGCATGGAACATACCATATGCTTGGAAATCAATTTGGATGCACCTGGTGGAACTCCTTGATGACGTGTGTCTTATGGACTCTCGCTTGGTCTGTTTAGAAATAGTGTTAGTTTCAGTACAAGATGAGTGAGCATGGTTTGCGCCTAACGCACCATAGTCTAAGAAACCATTTTGGAAGCACCTGTTGGTACTTCGATGAAGAGGCTCAAGTGGAAGCTCGGTTTGATCTGTTTAGAGATAGTGCTAATCTTGATGCAAGATAGGTGCTTGGTTTGCAAGGAACATACCATATGCTTAGAAATCAATTTGGACGCACCCAATGGAACTCCTAGATGACGTGTGTCATATGGAATCTTGGTTCGGTCCATTTGTAGACATTTTAAGTTTTAGTGCAAGATAGGGGCACAGTTTGCGCCTAATGCACCGTAGTCTAAGAAACCATTTTGGACGCACTATTTGGTACTCCTTTGTGAAGAGCTTGGTTCGGTCAGTTTGGAGATAGTGCTAATCCATATGCAAGGTAGGTGCATGGTTTGCATGGAACATACCATATGCTTGGAAATCAATTTGGATGCACCCGATGGAACTCCTTGATGACGTGTGTCATATGGAATCTCGCTTCGGTCCATTTGGAGACATTGTTAGTTTCGGTGCAAGATAGGTGCACAATTTGCACCTAATGCACCATAGTCTAAGAATCCATTTTGGACGCACTTGTTGGTACTCCTAGGTGAAGGGGCTCACGTGGATGCTCGGTTCGGTCTGTTTGGAGATAGTGCTAATCTTGATGCAAGATAGGTGCACGGTTTGCATGGAACATACCAAATACTTGAAAATCAATCTGGACGCACATGATGGAACTCCTAGATGACGTGTGTCATACGAAATCTAGCTTCGGTCAGTTTGGAGACAGTGTTAGTTTCGGTGCGAGATAGGTGCAAGGTTCGCACATAATGCAGCCTAAGCTAAGAAACCATATTAGACGCACCCGATGGTACTCCTAGGTAAAAGGCTCTAGTGAAAGCTCGGTTCGGCCTGTTTAGAGATAGTGCTAATCTTGATACAAGATAGGTGCACGATTTGCATGGAACATACCATATGCTCAGAAATCAATTTGGACACACCAGATGGAACTCTTAGATGGGTGTCATATGGAATCTCACTTCCGTCCATTCAGAGACAGTGTTAGTTTTGGTGCAAGATAGGTGCACGGTTTGCACCTAATGCACCATAGGATAAGAAACCATTTTGGACGCACCCGATGGTACTCCTAGATCAAGGGGCTCAAGTGACAGCTCGGTTTGGTCTGTTTGGAGATAGTGCCAATCTTGATGCAAGATAGATGCACGGTTTGCATTGAACATATGATATGCTCAGAAATCAATTAGGACGCACCTGATATAACTCCTTGATGATGTGTGTCATATTGAATCTTGCTTCGGTTCGTTTAGAGACTGTGTTAGTTTTGGTACAAGATAGGTGCATAGTTTGTGCCTAATGCACCATAGTCTAAGAAACCATTTTTGATGCACCTGTTTGTACTTCTAGATGAAGAGGCTCAAGTGGAGGCTCGATTTGGTCTGTTCGGATATAGTGCTAATCTTGATGCAAGATAGTTGCACAGTTTGCATGGAACGTACCATATGTTAAGAAATCAATTTGAACGCACCCAATGGAACTCCTAGATGACGTGTGTCATATGGAATCTCGCTTTGGTCCATTTGGAGACAATGTTAGTTTCGGTACAAGATAGGTGCATAGTTTGTGCCTAATGCACCATAGTCTAAGAAACCATTTTTGATGCACCTGTTTGTACTTCTAGATGAAGTGGCTCAAGTGGAAGCTCGGTTCGGTCTGTTTGGACATAGTGCTAATCTTGATGCAAGATAGGTGCACGGTTTGCATGGAACGTACCATTTGCTTGGAAATCAATTTGGATGCACCTGGTGAACTCCTTGATGACGTGTGTCTTATGGAATCTCGCTTTGGTCTGTTTAGAAGTAGTGTTAGTTTCAGTGCAAGATATGAGCATGGTTTGCGCCTAATGCACCATAGTCTAAGAAACCATTTTGGAAGCACCTGTTGGTACTTCGGTGAAGAGGCTCAAGTGGAAGCTCGGTTTGATATGTTTGGAGATAGTGCTAATCTTGATGCAAGATAGGTGCATGATTTGCTAGGAACATACCATATGCTTAGAAATCGATTTGGACGCACCCAATGGAACTCCTAGATGACGTGTGTCACATGGAATCTTGCTTCGGTCCATTTGTAGACATTGTAAGTTTTAGTGCAATATAGGTGCACAGTTTGCGCCTAATGCACCGTAGTCTAAGAAAACATTTGGACACATTATTTGGTACTCCTGGGTGAAGAGGCTCAAGTGGAAGCTTGGTTCAGTCAGTTTGGAGATAGTGCTAATCCTTATGCAAGGGAGGTGCATGGTTTGCATGGAACATACCATATGCTTGGAAATCAATTTGGATGCACCCGATGGAACTCCTTGATGACGTGTGTCATATGGAATCTCGCTTTGGTCCATTTGGAGACATTGTTAGTTTCGATGCAAGATAGGTGCGCAGTTTGCACCTAATGCACCATAGTCTAAGAAACCATTTTGGACGCATTTGTTGGTACTCCTAGGTGAAGGGGCTCAAGTGGATGCTCGGTTCGGTCTGTTTGGAGATAGTGCTAATCTTGAAGCAAGATAGGTGCACGGTTTGCATGGAACATACCAAATACTTGAAAATCAATCTGGACGCACATGACGGAACTCCTAGATGACGTGTGTCATACGAAATCTTGCTTCGGTCTGTTTGGAGACAGTGTTAGTTTCGGTGCAAGATAGGTGCAAGGTTTGCACATAATGCAGCCTAGGCTAAGAAACCATTTTGGACGCACCCGATGGTACTCTTAGGTAAAATTCTCAAGTGAAAGCTCGGTTTGGCCTGTTTAGAGATAGTGCTAATCTTGATACAAGATAGGTGCACGATTTGCATGGAACATACCATATGCTCAGAAATCAATTTGGACACACCAGATGGAACTCCAAGATGGGTGTCATGTGGAATCTCACTTCCGTCCGTTTAGAGACATTGTTAGTTTTGGTGCAAGATAGGTGCACGGTTTGCACCTAATGCACCATAGGATAAGAAACCATTTTGGACGCACCCGTTGGTACTCCTAGGTCAAGGGGCTCAAGTGACAGCTTGGTTTGGTCTGTTTGGAGTTAGTGCTAATCTTGATGCAAGATAGATGCATGGTTTACATGGAACATATGATATGCTCAGAAATCAATTAGGAGACACCTGATATAACTCCTTGATGATGTGTGTCATATGGAATCTTGCTTCGGTTCGTTTAGAGACAGTGTTAGTTTTGGTAGAAGATATGTGCACGGTTTACGCCTAATGCACCATAGGCGAAGAAACCATTTTAGTTGCACCCGATGGTACTCGTAGATGAAGAGGCTCAAGTGGAGGCTCGATTTGGTCTGTTCGGATATAGTGCTAATCTTGATGCAAGATAGTTGCACAGTTTGCATGGAACATACCATATGTTAAGAAATCAATTTGGACGCACCCAATGCAACTCCTAGATAACGTGTGTCATATGGAATCTCGCTTTGGTCTGATTGGAGACAATGTTAGTTTCGGTGCAAGATAGGTGCTTAGATTGTGCCTAATGCACCATAGTCTAAGAAACCATTTTTGACACACCTGTTTGTACTCCTAGATTAAGAGGCTCAAGTGGAAGCTCGGTTCGGTCTGTTTGGAGATAGTGCTAATCTTGATGCAAGATAGGTGCACGGTTTGCATGGAACATACCATATGCTTGGAAATCAATTTGGATGCACCCGATGGAACTCCTTGATGACGTGTGTCATATGGAATCTCACTTTGGTCTGTTTAGAATCCGTGTTAGTTTCGGTGCAAGATATGTGCCATGGTTTGCGCCTATTGCACCATAGTCTAAGAAACCATTTTGGAAGCACCTGTTGGTACTTCGGTGAAGAGGCTCAAGTTGGAAGCGCTGTTTGATCTATTTGGAGATAGTGCTAATCTTGATGCAACATAGGTGTATGATTTGCAAGGAACATACCATATTCTTAGAAATCAATTTGGACGCACCCAATGGAACTCCTAGATGACGTTTGTCATATGGAATCTCACTTTGGTCTGATTGGAGACAATGTTAGTTCCGTACCAGATACTTGCCTAGATTGTGCCTAATGCACCATACTCTAAGAAACCATTTTTGACCCCCCTGTTTGTACTCCGGTGAAGAGGCTCAAGTGGAAGCTCGGTTTGATCTGTTTGGAGATAGTGCTAATCTTGATGCAAGATAGGTGCATGATTTACAAGGAACATACCATATGCTTAGAAATCAATTTGGATGCACCCAATGGAACTTCTAGATGACGTGTGTCATATGGAATCTTGCTTCGGTCCGTTCGTAGACATTGTAAGTTCTAGTGCAAGATAGGTGCACAGTTTGCGCCTATTGCACCATAGTCTAAGAAATCATTTTGGACGCACTATTTGGTACTCCTGGGTGAAGAAGCTCAAGTAGAAGCTTGGTTCGGTCAGTTTGGAGATAGTGTTAATCCTTATGCAAGGTAGTTGCATGGTTTGCATGGAACATACCATATGCTTGGAAATCAATTTGGATGCACCCGTTCGAACTCCTTGATGACATGTGTCATATGGAATCTCGCTTCGGTCCATTTGGAGACATTGTTAGTTTCGGTGCAAGATAGATGCACAGTTTGCACCTAATGCATCGTAGTCTAAGAAACCATTTTGGACGCACCTGATGGTAGTCCTAAGTCAAGGGGCTCAAGTGAAAGCTCGGTTTGGTCTGTTTGGAGATACTGCTAATCTTGATGCAAGATAGATGCACGGTTTTGCATGGAACATACGACATTCTCTGAAATCAATTAGGACACACCTCATTTAACTCCTTGATGATGTGTGTCATATGGAATCTTGCTTTGGTTCATTTAGAGACAGTGTTAGTTTTGGTAGAAGACATGTGCACGGTTTACGCCTAATTCACCATAGGCTAAGAAACCATTTTAGACTTACCCGATGGTACTCTTAGTTGAAGAGGCTCATGTGGAGGCTCGATTTGGTCTGTTCAGATATAGTGCTAATCTTGATGCAAGATAGTTGCATAGTTTGCATGGAACGTACCATATGTTAAGAAATCAATTTGGACGCACCCAATGGAACTCCTAGATGACGTGTGTCATATGGAATCTCGCCTCGGTCTGATTGGAGACAATGTTAGTTTCAGTGCAAGATAGGTGCATAGATTGTGCCTAATACACCATAGTCTAAGAAACCACTTTTGACACACATGTTTGTACTCCTAGATGAAGAGGCTCAAGTGGAAGCTCTGTTCGGTCTGTCTGGAGATAGTGCTAATCTTGATGCAAGATAGGTGCACGGTTTTCATGGAACATACCATATGCTTGGAAATCAATTTGGATGCACCCGATGGAACTCCTTGATGACGTGTGTCATATCGAATCTCACTTTGGTCTGTTTAGAAACAGTGTTAGTTTCTATGCAAGATATGTGCATGGTTTGCGCCTATTGCACCATAGTCTAAGAAACCATTTTGGAAGCACCTGTTGGTACTTCGGTGAAGAGGCTCAAGTGGAAGCTCGGTTTGATCTGTTTGGAGATAGTGCTAATCTTGATGCAACAAAGGTGTATGGTTTCCACGGAACATACCATATTCTTAGAAATCAATTTGGACACACCCAATGGAACTCCTAGATGACGTGTGTCATATGGAATCTCGCTTCGGTCTATTTGGAGACAATGTTAGTTTCGGTGCAAGATAGATGCATAGTTTGTGCCTAATGCACCATAGTCTAAGAAACCATTTTTGACACACCTATTTGTACTCCTAGATGAAGAGGATCAAGTGGAAGCTCGGTTCGGTCTGTTTGGAGATAGTGCTAATCTTGATGCAAGATAGGTGTACGGTTTGTATGGAACATACCATATGCTTGGAAATCAATTTGGATGCATCCGTTGGAACTCCTTGATGACGTGTGTCATATGGAATCTCACTTTGGTTTGTTTAGAAACAGTGTTAGTTTTGGTGCAAGATATGTGCATGGTTTGCGCCTAATGCACCATAGTCTAAGAAACCATTACGGAAGCACCTGTTGGTACTTCGGTGAAGAGGCTCAAGTGGAAGCTTGGTTTGATCTGTTTCGAGATAGTGCTAATCTTGATGCAAGATAGGTGTATGATTTGCGAGGAACATACCGTATGCTTAGAAAATCAATTCGGACGCACCCAATGGAACTCCTAGGTCAGGACTGTTCCTCTCGC
>NW_018396402.1:212640-251555 GCF_000003195.3 Sorghum bicolor
TACGCACGGAAAGCAAATAGGATGCATCCGTATGCAAGATAGGTGCACGGTTTGCATGGAACATACCATATGCTTGGAAATCATTTTGGATGCACCCAATGGAACTCCTTGATCACGTGTGTCATATGGAATCTCACTTTGGTCTGTTTAGAAACAGTGTTAGTTTTGGTGCAAGATATGTGCATGGTTTGCGCCTAATGCACCATATATCGGGCTTGACTAGCGGAAGCACATGTTGGTACTTCGGTGAAGAGGCTCAAGTGGAAGCTTGGTTTGATCTGTTTGGAGATAGTGTTAATCTTGATGCAAGATAGGTGTATGATTTGCAAGGATCATACCATATGCTTAGAAAATCAATTCGGACGCACCCAATGGAACTCCTAGATGATGTGTTTCATATGGAATCTCGCTTCGGTCTGTTTGGAGATAATGTTAGTTTCGGTGCAAGATAGGTGCATAGTTTGTGCCTAATGCACCATAGTCTAAGAAACCATTTTTGACACACCTGTTTGTAGTCCTAGATGAAGAGGCTCAAGTGGAAGCTCGGTTCGGTCTGTTTGGAGATAGTGCTAATCTTGATGCAAGATAGGTGCACGGTTTGCATGGAACATACCATATGCTTGGAAATCAATTTGGATGCACCCGATGGAACTCCTTGATGATGTGTGTCAAATGGAATCTCACTTCGGTCCGTTGAGAGACAGTGTTAGTTTCAGTGCAAGATAGGTGCACGGTTTGCTCCTAATGCACCATAGGATAAGAAACCATTTTGGACGCACCCGATGGTACTCCTAGGTCAAGGGGCTTAAGTGAAAACTCGGTTTGGTCTGTTTGGAGATAGTGCTAATCTTGATGCAAGATAGATGCACGGTTTGCATGGAACATACGATATGCTCAGAAATCAATTAGGACGCACCTGATATAACTCCTTGATGACGTGTGTCATATAGAATCTCGCTTCGGTTCATTTAGAGGTTGTTAGTTTTGGTAGAAGATATGTGCACAGTTTAAACCTAATGCACCATAGGCTAAGAAACCATTTTAGACGCACCCGATGGTACTCGTAGTTGAAGAGGCTCAAGTGGAGGCTCGATTTGGTCTATTCGGATATAGTGCTAATCTTGATGCAAGATAGTTGCACAGTTTGCATGGAACGTACCATATGTTAAGAAATCGATTTGGACGCACCCAATGGAACTCCTAGATGACGTGTGTCATATGGAATCTCGCTTCGGTCTGTTTGGAGACAATGTTAGTTTCAGTGCAAGACAGGTGCATAGTTTGTGCTTAATGCACCATAGTCTAAGGAACCATTTTTGACACACCTGTTTGTACTCCTAGATGAAGAGGCCCAAGTGGAAGCTCGGTTCGGTCTATTTGGAGATAGTGCTAATCTTGATGCAAGATAGGTGCACGGTTTGCATGGAACATACCATATGCTTGGAAATCAATTTGGATGCATCCGTTGGAACTCCTTGATGACGTGTGTCATATGGAATCTCACTTTGGTCTATTTAGAAACAGTGTTAGTTTTGGTGCAAGATATGTGCATGGTTTGCGCCTAATGCACCATAGTCTAAGAAACCATTTTGGAAGCTCCTATTGGTACTTCGGTGAAGAGGCTCATGTGGAAGCTCGGTTTGATCTGTTTGGAGATATTGCCAATCTTGATGCAAGATAGGTGCATGATTTACAAGGAACATACCATATGCTTAGAAATCAATTTGGACACAGCCAATTGAACTCCTACATGACATGTGTCATATGGAATCTTGCTTCGGTCCGTTTGTAGACATTGTAAGTTTTAGTGCAAGATAGGTGCACAGTTTGCGCCTAATGCACCATAGTCTAAGAAACCATTTTGGACGCACTATTTGGTACTCCTGGGTGAAGTGGCTCAAGTGGAAGCTTGGTTCGGTCAGTTTGGAGATAGTGCTAATCCTTATGCAAGGTAGGTGCATGGTTTGCATGGAACATACCATATGCTTGGAAATCAATTTGGATGCACCCGATGGAACTCCTAGATGACATGTGTCATATGGAATCTCACTTCGGTCCGTTTAGAGACAGTGTTAGTTTCAGTGGAAGATAGGTGCACGGTTTGCTCCTAATGCACCATAGGATAAGAAACCATTTTGGACGCACCCGATGGTACTCCTAGGTCAAGTGGCTCAAGTGAAAACTCGGTTTGGTCTGTTTGGAGATAGTGCTAATCTTGATGCAAGATAGATGCACGGTTTGCATGGAACATACGATATGCTCAGAAATCAATTAGGACGCACCTGAGATAACTCCTTGATGATGTGTGTTATATGGAATCTTGCTTCGGTTCGTTTAGAGGCTGTTAGTTTTGGTAGAAGATATGTGCACAGTTTACACCTAATGCACCATAGGCTAAGAAACCATTTTAGACGCACCCAATGGTACTCGTAGTTGAAGGGGCTCAAGTGGAGGCTCGATTTGGTCTGTTCGGATATAGTGCTAATCTTGATGCAAGATAGTTGCACAGTTTGCATGGAACATACCATATGTTAAGAAATCAAATTGGACGCAGCCAATGGAACTCCTAGATGACGTGTGTCAGATGGAATCTCGCTTTGGTCTGTTTGGAGACAATGTTAGTTTCGGTGCTAGATAGGTGCATAGTTTGTGCCTAATGCAAAACAGTCTAAGAAACCATTTTTGACGCACCTGTTTGTACTACTAGATGAAGAGGCTCAAATGGAAGCTCGGTTCGGTCTGTTTGGAGATGGTGCTAATCTTGATGCAAGATAGGTGCACGGTTTGCAAGGAACATACCATATGCTTAGAAATCAATTTGGACGCACCCAGTGGAACTCCTAATGCGCCATAGTCCAAGAAACCATTTTGGACGCACTATTTGGTACTCTTGGTTGAAGAGGCTCAAGTGGAAGCTTGGTTCGGTCAGTTTGGAGATAGTGCTAATCCTTATGCAAGGTAGGTGTATGGTTTGCACGGAACATACCATATGCTTGGAAATCAATTTGGATGCAACCAATGGACCTCTTTGATGACGTGTGTCATATGGAATCTCGCTTCGGTCCATTTAAAGACATTGTTAGTTTTTGTGCAAGATAAGTGCACAGTTTGTACCTAATGCACCATAGTCTAAGGAACCATTTTGGACGCACTTGATGGTACTCCTAGGTGATGGGTCTCAAGTGGATGCTCGGTTCGGTCTAATTGGAGATAGTGCTAATCTTGATGCAATATAGGTGCACGGTTTGCATGGAACATACCAAATGCTTAGAAATCAATCTGGACACAAATGATGGAACTCTTAGATGACGTGTGTCATATGAAATCTTGCTTCGGTCTTTTTGGAGACAGTGTTAGTTTCGGTGCAAGATAGGTGCAAGGTTTGCACATAATGCAGTATAGGCTAAGAAACCATTTTGGACGCACCCGATGGTACTCCTAGGTAAAAGGCTCAAGTGAAAGCTTGGTTTGGTCTATTTGGAGATAATGCTAATCTCGATGCAAGATAGATGCACGGTCTGCATGGAACATACCATATGCTTAGAAATTAATTTGGACACACCTGATAGATCTCCTTGATGACGTGTGTCATATGGAATCTCGCTTTGGTGTGCTTAGAGACAGTATTAGTTTCGGTGCAAGATATTTGCACGGTTTGCGCCTAATGCACCAAAGTCTAAGAAACCATTTTGGAAGCACATGTTGGTACTCCTAGTTGAAGAGGCTCAAGTGGAGCCTCGGTAAGGTCTGTTTAAAGATAGTGCTAATCTTGATGCAAGATAGGTGCACGATTTGCATGGAACATACCATATGCTCAGAAATCAATTTGGACGCACTAGATGGAACTCCTAGATGACATGTGTCATATGGAATCGCATTTCTATCCTTTTAGAGACAGTGTTAGTTTCGGTGCAAGATAGGTGCACGTTTTGCACCTAATGCACCATAGGATAAGAAACCATTTTAGACACACCCGATGGTACTCCTAGATCAAGGGGCTCAAGTGACAGCTCGGTTTGGTCAGTTTGGAGATAGTGCTAATCTTGATGCAAAATAGATGCACTGTTTGCATGGAACAAATGATATGCTCAGAAATCAATTAGGACACACCTGATATAACTCCTTGATGATGTGTTTCATATGGAATCTTGCTTCATTTCGTTTAGAGACAGTGTTAGTTTTGGAAGAAGATATGTGCACGGTTGACGCCTAATGCACCATAGGCTAAGAAACCATTTTAGACGCACCTGACGGTACTCATAGTTGAAGTGGCTCAAGTGGAGGCTCGATTTGGTCTGTTTGGATATAGTGCTAATCTTGATGCAAGATAGTTGCACAGTTTGCATGGAACGTACCATATGTTAAGAAATCAATTTGGACGCACCCAATGGTACTCCTAGGTCAAGGGGCTCAAGTGACAGCTCGGTTTGGTCTGTTTGAAGATAGTGCTAATCTTGATGCAAGATAGATGCACGGTTTGCATGGAACATATGATATGCTCAGAAATCAGTTAGGTCGCACCTGATATAAGTCCTTGATGATGTGTGTCATATGAAATCTTGCTTCGGTTCGTTTAGAGACAGTGTTACTTTTGGTAGAAGATATGTGCACGGTTTACACCTAATGCACCAAAGGCTAAGAAACCATTTTAGACGCACCCTCGTAGTTGAAGAGGCTCAAGAGGAGGCTTGATTTGGTCTGTTCGGATATAGTGCTAATCTTGATGCAAGATAGTTGCACAGTTTGCATGGAACATACCGTATGTTAAGAAATCAATTCGAACGCACCCAATGGAACTCCTAGATGACGTGTGTCATATGGAATCTCGCTTTGGTCCATTTGGAGACAATGTTAGTTTCGGTACAAGATAGGTGCATAGTTTGTGCCTAATGCACCATAGTCTAAGAAACCATTTTTGATGCACCTGTTTGTACTTCTAGATGAAGAGGCTCAAGTGGAAGCTCGGTTCGGTCTGTTTGGACATAGTGCTAATCTTGATGCAAGATGGGTGCCCGGTTTGCATGGAACATACCATATGCTTGGGTTAGATGCACCCGGTGGAACTCCTTGATGACGTGTGTCATATGGAATCTCGCTTTGGTCTGTTTAGAAATAGTGTTAGTTTCAGTGCAAGATATGTGCATGGTCTGCGCCTAATGCACCATAGTCTAAGAAACCATTTTGGAAGCACCTGTTGAAGAGGCTCAAGTGGAAGCTTGGTTTGATCTGTTTGGAGATAGTGCTAATCTTGATGCAAGATAGGTGCATGATATGCAACTAACATACCATATGCTTAGAAATCAATTTGGACACACCCAATAGAACTCCTAGATGACGTGTGTCATATGGAATCTTGCTTCGGTCCGTTTGTACATATTGTAAGTTTTGGTGCAAGAGAGGTGCACAGTTTGCGCCTAATGCACCATAGTCTAAGAAACCATTTTGGACGCACTATTTGGTACTCCTGGGTGAAGAGCCTCAAGTGGAAGCCTGGTTCGGTCAGTTTGGAGATAGTGCTAATCCTTATGCAACGTAGGTGCATGGTTTGCATGGAACATACCATATACTAGGAAATCAATTTGGATGCACCCGGTCGAACTCCTTAATGACGTGTGTCATATGGAATCTCGCTTCGGTCCATTTGGAGACATTGTTAGTTTCGGTGCAAGATAGGTGCCCAGTTTGCACCTAATGCACCAGAGTCTAAGAAACCATTTTGGACGCACTTGTTGGTACTCCTAGGTGAAGGGGCTCAAGTGGATGCTCGGTTCGGTCTGTTTGGAGATAGTGCTAACCTTGATGCAAGAAAGGTGCATGGTTTGCATGGAACATACTAAATGCTTGGAAATCAATCTAGACACACACGATGGAACTCCTATATGACGTGTGTCTGATGGAATCTCGCTTTTGTCTGTTTAGAAATAGTGTTAGTTTCAGTGCAAGATATGAGCAAGGTTTGCGCCTAATGCACCATAGTCTAAGAAACCATTTTGGAAGAACCTGTTGGCACTACGGTGAAGAGGCTCAAGTGGAAGCTCGGTTTGATCTGTTTGGGGATAGTGCTAATCTTGATGCAACATAGGTGTATGATTTGCAAGGGACATACCATATTCTTAGAAATCAATTTGGACGCACCCAAAGGAACTCCTAGAAGACGTGTGTCATATGGAATCTCCCTTTGATCTGATTGGAGACAATGTTAGCTTCGGTGCAAGATAGGTGCATAGATTGTGCCTAATGCACCATAGTCTACGAAACCATTTTTGACACACCTGTTTGTACTCCTAGATGAAGAGGCTCAAGTGGAAGCTCGGTTCGGTCTGTTTGGAGATAGTGCTAATCTTGATGCAAGATAGGTGCACGGTTTGCATGGAACATACCATATGCTTGGAAATCAATTTGGATGCACCCGATGGAACTCCTTGATGATGTGTGTCATATGGAATCTCACTTTGGTCTGTTTAGAAATAGTGTTAGTTTCAGTGCATGATATGGGCATGGTTTGCGCCTAATGCACCATAGTCTAAGAAACCATTTTGGAAGCACCTGTTGGTACTTCGGTGAAGAGGCTCAAGTGGAAGCTCGGTTTGATCTGTTTGGAGATAGTGCTAATCTTGATGCAACATAGGTGTATGATTTGCAAGGAACATACCATATTCTTAGAAATCAATATGGACGCACCCAATGGAACTCCTAGATGACATGTGTCATATGGAATCTCGCTTTGGTCTGATTGGAGACAATGTTAGTTTCGGTGCAAGATAGGTGCATAGTTTGTGCCTAATGCACCATAGTCTAAGAAACCATTTTTGACACACCTGTTTGTACTCCTAGATTAAGAGGCTCAAGTGGAAGCTCGGTTCGGTCTGTTTGGAGATAGTGCTAATCTTGATGCAAGATAGGTGCACGGTTTGCATGGAACATACCATATGCTTGGAAATCAATTTGGATGCACCCGATGGAACTCCTTGATGACGTGTGTCATATGGAATCTCACTTTGGTCTGTTTAGAATCAGTGTTAGTTTCGGTGCAAGATATGTGCATGGTTTGCGCCTATTGCACCATAGTCTAAGAAACCATTTTGGAAGCACCTGTTGGTACTTCGGTGAAGAGGATCAAGTGGAAGCGCTGTTTGATCTATTTGGAGATAGTGCTAATCTTGATGCAACATAGGTGTATGATTTGCAAGGAACATACCATATTCTTAGAAATCAATTTGGACGCACCCAATGGAACTCCTAGATGACGTGTGTCATATGGAATCTCACTTTGGTTTGATTGGAGACAATGTTAGTTTCGGTACAAGATAGTTGCATAGATTGTGCCTAATGCACCATAGTCTAAGAAACCATTTTTTACACACCTGATTGTACTCCTAGATGAAGAGGCTCAAGTGGAAGCTCGGTTCGGTCTGTTTGGAGATAGTGCTAATCTTGATGTAAGATAGGTGCACGGTTTGCATGGAACATACCATATGCTTGGAAATCAATTTGGATGCACCCGATGGAACTCCTTGATGACGTGTGCCATATGGAATCTCACTTTGGTCTATTTAGAAGTAGTGTTAGTTTCAGTCCAAGATATGGGCATGGTTTGCGCCTCATACACCATAGTCTAAGAAACCATTTTGGAAGCACCTGTTGGTATTTCGGTGAAGAGGCTCAAGTGGAAGCTCGGTTTGATCTGTTTGGAGATAGTGCTAATCTTGATGCAAGATAGGTGCATGATTTACAAGGAACATACCATATGCTTAGAAATCAATTTTGATGCACCCAATGGAACTTCTAGATGACGTGTGTCATATGGAATCTTGCTTCGGTCCGTTCATAGACATTGTAAGTTCTAGTGCAAGATAGGTGCACAGTTTGCGCCTATTGCACCATAGTCTAAGAAATCATTTTGGACGCACTATTTGGTACTCCTGGGTGAAGAAGCTCAAGTAGAAGCTTGGTTCGGTCAGTTTGGAGATAGTGCTAATCCTTATGCAAGGTAGGTGCATGGTTTGCATGGAACATACCATATGCTTGGAAATCAATTTGGATGCACCCGTTCGAACTCCTTGATGACATGTGTCATATGGAATCTCGCTTCGGTCCATTTGGAGACATTGTTAGTTTCGGTGCAAGATAGATGCACAGTTTGCACCTAATGCACCGTAGTCTAAGAAACCATTTTGGACGCACCTGATGGTAGTCCTAAGTCAAGGGACTCAAGTGAAAGCTCGGTTTGGTCTGTTTGGAGATACTGCTAATCTTGATGCAAGATAGATGCACGGTTTTGCATGGAACATACGACATTCTCTGAAATCAATTAGGACACACCTCATATAACTCCTTGATGATGTGTGTCATATGGAATCTTGCTTTGGTTCATTTAGAGACAGTGTTAGTTTTGGTAGAAGACATGTGCACGGTTTACGCCTAATTCACCATAGGCTAAGAAACCATTTTAGACGCACCCGATGGTACTCTTAGTTGAAGAGGCTCATGTGGAGGCTCGATTTGGTCTGTTCAGATATAGTGCTAATCTTGATGCAAGATAGTTGCATAGTTTGCATGGAACGTACCATATGTTAGGAAATCAATTTAGACGCACCCAATGGAACTCCTAGATGACGTGTGTCATATGGAATCTCGCCTCGGTCTGATTGGAGACAATGTTAGTTTCAGTGCAAGATAGGTGCATAGATTGTGCCTAATACACCATAGTCTAAGAAACCACTTTTGACACACATGTTTGTACTCCTAGATGAAGAGGCTCAAGTGGAAGCTCTGTTCGGTCTGTCTGGAGATAGTGCTAATCGTGATGCAAGATAGGTGCACGGTTTTCATGGAACATACCATATGCTTGGAAATCAATTTGGATGCACCCGATGGAACTCCTTGATGACGTGTGTCATATCGAATCTCACTTTGGTCTGTTTAGAAACAGTGTTAGTTTCTATGCAAGATATGTGCATGGTTTGCGCCTATTGCACCATAGTCTAAGAAACCATTTTGGAAGCACCTGTTGGTACTTCGGTGAAGAGGCTCAAGTGGAAGCTCGGTTTGATCTGTTTGGAGATAGTGCTAATCTTGATGCAACATAGGTGTATGGTTTCCACGGAACATACCATATTCTTAGAAATCAATTTGGACACACCCAATGGAACTCCTAGATGACGTGTGTCATATGGAATCTCGCTTCGGTCTATTTGGAGACAATGTTAGTTTCGGTGCAAGATAGATGCATAGTTTGTGCCTAATGCACCATAGTCTAAGAAACCATTTTTGACACACCTATTTGTACTCCTAGATGAAGAGGATCAAGTGGAAGCTCGGTTCGGTCTGTTTGGAGATAGTGCTAATCTTGATGCAAGATAGGTGTACGGTTTGTATGGAACATACCATATGCTTGGAAATCAATTTGGATGCATCCGTTGGAACTCCTTGATGACGTGTGTCATATGGAATCTCACTTTGGTTTGTTTAGAAACAGTGTTAGTTTTGGTGCAAGATATGTGCATGGTTTGCGCCTAATGCACCATAGTCTAAGAAACCATTACGGAAGCACCTGTTGGTACTTCGGTGAAGAGGCTCAAGTGGAAGCTTGGTTTGATCTGTTTCGAGATAGTGCTAATCTTGATGCAAGATAGGTGTATGATTTGCGAGGAACATACCGTATGCTTAGAAAATCAATTCGGACGCACCCAATGGAACTCCTAGATGACGTGTTTCATATGGAATCTCGCTTCGGTCTGTTTTGAGACAATGTTAGTTTCGGTGCAAGATAGGTGCATAGTTTGTGCCTAATGCACCATAGACTAAGAAACCATTTTTGACACACCTGTTTGTACTCCTAGATACAGAGGTTCAAGTGGAAGCTCGGTTCGGTCTTTTTGGAGATAGTGCTAATCTTGATGCAAGATAGGTGCACGGTTTGCATGGAACATGACATATGCATGGAAATCAATTTGGATGCATCCGTATGCAAGATAGGTGCACGGTTTGCATGGAACATACCATATGCGTGGAAATCATTTTGGATGCACCCAATGGAACTCCTTGATCACGTGTGTCATATGGAATCTCACTTTGGTCTGTTTAGAAACAGTGTTAGTTTTGGTGCAAGATATGTGCATGGTTTGCGCCTAATGCACCATAACCGAGCCAAACTGCGTGGAAGCACATGTTGGTACTTCGGTGAAGAGGCTCAAGTGGAAGCTTGGTTTGATCTGTTTGGAGATAGTGTTAATCTTAATGCAAGATAGGTGTATGATTTGCAAGGATCATACCATATGCTTAGAAAATCAATTCGGACGCACCCAATGGAACTCCTAGATGATGTGTTTCATATGGAATCTCGCTTCGGTCTGTTTGGAGATAATGTTAGTTTCGGTGCAAGATAGGTGCATAGTTTGTGCCTAATGCACCATAGTCTAAGAAACCATTTTTGACACACCTGTTTGTAGTCCTAGATGAAGAGGCTCAAGTGGAAGCTCGGTTCGGTCTGTTTGGAGATAGTGCTAATCTTGATGCAAGATAGGTGCACGGTTTGCATGGAACATACCATATGCTTGGAAATCAATTTGGATGCACCCGATGGAACTCCTTGATGATGTGTGTCATATGGAATATCACTTCGGTCCGTTGAGAGACAGTGTTAGTTTCAGTGCAAGATAGGTGCACGGTTTGCTCCTAATGCACCATAGGATAAGAAACCATTTTGGACGCACCCGATGGTACTCCTAGGTCAAGGGGCTCAAGTGAAAACTCGGTTTGGTCTGTTTGGAGATAGTGCTAATCTTGATGCAAGATAGATGCACGGTTTGCATGGAACATACGATATGCTCCGAAATCAATTAGGACGCACCTGATATAACTCCTTGATGACGTGTGTCATATAGAATCTCGCTTCGGTTCATTTAGAGGTTGTTAGTTTTGGTAGAAGATATGTGCACAGTTTAAACCTAATGCACCATAGGCTAAGAAACCATTTTAGACGCACCCGATGGTACTCGTAGTTGAAGAGGCTCAAGTGGAGGCTCGATTTGGTCTATTCGGATATAGTGCTAATCTTGATGCAAGATAGTTGCACAGTTTGCATGGAACGTACCATATGTTAAGAAATCAATTTAGACGCACCCAATGGAACTCCTAGATGACGTGTGTCATATGGAATCTCGCTTCGGTCTGTTTGGAGACAATGTTAGTTTCAGTGCAAGATAGGTGCATAGTTTGTGCTTAATGCACGAAAGTCTAAGAAACCATTTTGGAAGCTCCTATTGGTACTTCGGTGAAGAGGCCCAAGTGGAAGCTCGGTTCGGTCTATTTGGAGATAGTGCTAATCTTGATGCAAGATAGGTGCATGATTTACAAGGAACATACCATATGCTTAGAAATCAATTTGGACACAGCCAATTGAACTCCTACATGACAAGTCTCTCACCGAAGAACCTTGCTCTGATACCAACTGATGCGAGCCCGCTAGGGTTTTTGGCCTGATCTTTCGATGAGAGGCGCTGGATAACTCGATTAGTGGATGGAGATGACGTTCACGGCCCGACTACAGCCCTCAAGACCGCGCCTTAGCAACCGATACACCACGTCCAACAGCCGTCACGATCTTGTGGAGCGCGACAACCAGCCCCTAGGGCTCCCGTCCTGCAAGCAATCGAAGAACTAGCAAGAACGAGGAAACAAGCACTGAGTTTGCAAGATGAATTGAAGGTTTTAAACTGAATCTTAATCAACAATGGGGTTCCGAAAACAAGGAGGCGGGCGGCTGATCCTGCACGCGCGCCTACAAGCAAGTAGCGAAGGCTAAACTTGATCTAAACAAAACCAAGTTGTTCATGGCGGCTCTAGATGTAAATAAATAGAGGGGAGGACGACCAAAGGGGTGCTAGAGTCGTCCTCCAACCCTAGGACGCATCCCTAATGGACTCAACTTGATACATGGGCCATTGGTCCAAAATAGGGTGACGCAGCACCAAAACAGAAAAAGGTGTCGGCACGAAAACAAGGACTGCGCCCAACTCATAAGCCGCATAGATATGTGGTTGGACCCATTGGAAAGTAGACTTAATGAGCTTTCCAACAAGTATAGGAACGTCCCAGTTGGAGTCCATATGACGCCGTGGTGATCCATACAAGTTAGAGTTATTTTCCAGTCCGAATCCAACTCCCAAAACGTGTTGGGTTTGGACTCTTTGTTTCCTTGCTTTAGAAACGACGTGGTAACTTGACAGAGGATGTTGTGGAGGCTTGGACCTGATCTCCAATCACCTTTGTTAAGTTATCACTCTTCCCATATGCAATCAGCCCTTGAAGTTGGTGTTGCCTCAAATTCTGAATGCAGTTGAACCTTCCCTTGCTGATCTTGTCCGTTATTCCTGAGCAACACCAAAGTGCACGTGTCTCCATTGTCTAAATATGATTGACAAGAGTTTAATGCTGAACTTACTTGAAGGTTGAGTTGACGGGCACGAGCACGAGTAAGAGGACCAGCTATAGGTTGTGTCGGAGAGGATGTAGGATATGTATCGCTGGTGGATGTAGGATATGTATTGCTGGTGGATGTAGGATATGTATCGCTGGTGTTGATGTCTTCATCAGAACTCCTAGATGACGTGTGTCAGATGGAATCTCGCTTTGGTCTGTTTGGAGACAATGTTAGTTTCGGTGCTAGATAGGTGCATAGTTTGTGCCTAATGCAAAACAGTCTAAGAAACCATTTTTGACGCAACTGTTTGTACTCCTAGATGAAGAGGCTCAAATGGAAGCTCGGTTCGGTCTATTTGGAGATGGTGCTAATCTTGATGCAATATAGGTGCACGGTTTGCATGGAACATACCAAATGCTTAGAAATCAATCTGGACACAAATGATGGAACTCTTAGATGACGTGTGTCATATGAAATCTTGCTTCGGTCTTTTTGGAGACAGTGTTAGTTTCGGTGCAAGATAGGTGCAAGGTTTGCACATAATGCAGTATAGGCTAAGAAACCATTTTGGACGCACCCGATGTTACTCCTAGGTAAAAGGCTCAAGTGAAAGCTTGGTTTGGTCTATTTGGAGATAATGCTAATCTCGATGCAAGATAGATGCACGGTCTGCATGGAACATACCATATGCTTAGAAATTAATTTGGACACACCTGATAGATCTCCTTGATGACGTGTGTCATATGGAATCTCGCTTTGGTGTGCTTAGAGACAGTATTAGTTTCGGTGCAAGAAATTTGCACGGTTTGCGCCAAATGCACCAAAGTCTAAGAAACCATTTTCGAAGCACATGTTGGTACTCCTAGTTGAAGAGGCTCAAGTGGAGCCTCGGTTCGGTCTGTTTAAAGATAGTGCTAATCTTGATGCAAGATAGGTGCACGATTTGCATGGAACATACCATATGCTCAGAAATCAATTTGGACGCACCAGATGGAACTCCTAGATGACATGTGTCATATGGAATCGCATTTCTATCCTTTTAGAGACAGTGTTAGTTTCGGTGCAAGATACGTGCACGGTTTGCACCTAATGCACCATAGGATAAGAAACCATTTTAGACACACCCGATGGTACTCCTAGATCAAGGGGCTCAAGTGACAGCTCGGTTTGGTCAGTTTGGAGATAGTGCTAATCTTGATGCAAAATAGATGCACTGTTTGCATGGAACAAATGATATGCTCAGAAATCAATTAGGACACACCTGATATAACTCCTTGATGATGTGTTTCATATGGAATCTTGCTTCATTTCGTTTAGAGACAGTGTTAGTTTTGGAAGAAGATATGTGCACGGTTGACGCCTAATGCACCATAGGCTAAGAAACCATTTTACACGCACTTGACGGTACTCATAGTTGAAGTGGCTCAAGTGGAGGCTCGATTTGGTCTGTTTGGATATAGTGCTAATCTTGATGCAAGATAGTTGCACAGTTTGCATGGAACGTACCATATGTTAAGAAATCAATTTGGACGCACCCAATGGTACTCCTAGGTCAAGGGGCTCAAGTGACAGCTCGGTTTGGTCTGTTTGAAGATAGTGCTAATCTTGATGCAAGATAGATGCACGGTTTGCATGGAACATATGATATGCTCAGAAATCAGTTAGGACGCACCTGATATAAGTCCATGATGATGTGTGTCATATGAAATCTTGCTTCGGTTCGTTTAGAGACAGTGTTACTTTTGGTAGAAGATATGTGCACGATTTACACCTAATGCACCGTAGGCTAAGAAACTATTTTAGACGCAACCTCGTAGTTGAAGAGGCTCAAGAGGAGGCTTGATTTGGTCTGTTCGGATATAGTGCTAATCTTGATGCATGATAGTTGCACAGTTTGCATGGAACGTACCATATGTAAAGAAATCAATTTGGACGCACCCAATGGAACTCCTAGATGACGTGTGTCATATAGAATCTCGCTTCGGTCTGTTTGGAGACAATGTTAGTTTCGGTGCAAGATAGGTGCATAGTTTGTGCCTAATGTACCATAGTCTAAGAAACCATTTTTGACACACCTGTTTTTACTCCTAGATGAAGAGGCTCAAGTGGAAGCTCGGTTCGGTCTGTTTGGAGATAGTGCTAATCTTGATGCAAGATGGGTGTCCGGTTTGCATGGAACATACCATATGCTTGGGTTAGATGCACCCGGTGGAACTCCTTGATGACGTGTGTCATATGGAATCTCGCTTTGGTCTGTTTAGAAATAGTGTTAGTTTCAGTGCAAGATATGTGCATGGTCTGCGCCTAATGCACCATAGTCTAAGAAACCATTTTGGAAGCACCTGTTGGTACTTCGTTGAAGAGGCTCAAGTGGAAGCTTGGTTTGATCTGTTTGGAGATAGTGCTAATCTTGATGCAAGATAGGTGCATGATATGCAAGGAACATACCATATGCTTAGAAATCAATTTGGACACACCCAATAGAACTCCTATATGACGTGTGTCATATGGAATCTTGCTTCGGTCCGTTTGTAGATATTGTAAGTTTTGGTGCAAGAGAGGTGCACAGTTTGCGCCTAATGCACCATAGTCTAAGAAACCATTTTGGACGCACTATTTGGTACTCCTGGGTGAAGAGGCTCAAGTGGAAGCCTGGTTCGGTCAGTTTGGAGATAGTGCTAATCCTTATGCAACGTAGGTGCATGGTTTGCATGGAACATACCATATACTAGGAAATCAATTTGGATGCACCCGGTCAAACTCCTTAATGACGTGTGTCATATGGAATCTCGCTTCGGTCCATTTGGAGACATTGTTAGTTTCGGTGCAAGATAGGTGCCCAGTTTGCACCTAATGCACCAGAGTCTAAGAAACCATTTTGGACACATTTGTTGGTACTCCTAGTTGAAGGGGCGCAAGTGGATGTTCAGTTCGGTCTGTTTGGAGATTGTGCTAATCTTGATGCAAGATAGGTGCACGGTTTGCATGGAACATACCAAATGCTTGGAAATCAATCTGGACGCACATGATGGAACTCCTATATGACGTGTGTCATACGAAATCTTGCTTTGGTCTGTTTGGAGACAGTGTTAGTTTCAGTACAAGATAGGTGCAAGGTTTGCACATAATGCAGCATAGGCTAAGAAACCATTTTGGACGCACCTGATGGTACTCTTAGGTAAAAGGCTCAAGTGAAAGCTCGATTTGGTCTATTTGGAGATAGTGCTAATCTTGATGCAAGATAGATGCACGGTCTGCATGGAACATACCATATGCTTAGAAATTAATTTGGACACACCCGATAGAATTTCTTGATGATGTGTGTCATATGGAATTTTGCTTCGGTTCGTTTAGAGACAGTGTTAGTTTTGGTAGAAGATATGTGTACGGTTTGCGCCTAATGCACCAAAGTCTAAGGAACCATTTTGGAAGCACCTATTGGTACTCCTATGTGAAGAGGCTCAAGTGGAGGCTCGGTTCGGTCTGTTTAGAGATAGTGCTAACCTAGATGCAAGATAGGTGCACGATTTGCATGGAACATACCATATGCACAGAAATCAATTTGGACGCACCCAATGGAACTCCTAGATGACATGTGTTATATGGAATCTCGCTCCGGTCTGTTTGTTGACAATGTTTGTTTCGGTGCAAGATAGGTACATAGTTTGTGCCTAATGCACCATAGTCTAAGAAACCATTTTGACGCACCTGTTTGTACTCCTAGATGAAGGGGCTCAAGTGGATGCTCGCTTCGTTCTGTTTGGAGATAGTTCTAATCTTGATGCAAGATAGGTGCACGGTTTACATGGAACATACCATATGCTTGGAAATCAATTTGGACACACCCGATAGAATTTCTTGATGATGTGTGTCATATGGAATCTTGCTTCGGTTCATTTAGAGACATTGTTAGTTTTGGTAGAAGATATGTGCACTGTTTACGCCTAATGCACCATAGGCTAAGAAACCATTTTAGACGCACCCGATGGTACTCGTAGTTGAAGAGGCTCAAGTGGAGGCTCGATTTGGTCTGTTCGGAAATGGTGCTACTCTTGATGCAAGATAGTTGCACAGTTTGCATGGAACGTACCATATGTTAAGAAATCCGTTTGGATGCACCCAATGGAACTCCTTGATGACGTGTGTCATATGGAATCTCGCTTCGGTCTGTTCGGAGACAATGTTAGTTTCAGTGCAAGATAGGTGCATAGTTTGTGCCTAATGCACCATAGTCTAAGAAACCATTTTTGACGCACATGTTTGTACTCCTAGAGGAAAAGGCTCAAGTGAAAGCTCGGTTCGGTCTGTTTGGAGATAGTGCTGATCTTGATGCAAGATAGGTGCACGGTTTGCATGGAACAGACCAAATGCTCGGAAATCAATTTGGATGCACCCGATGGAACTCCTTGATGACTTGTGTCATATGCAATCTCGCTTTGGTCTGTTTAGAAATAGTGTTAGTTTCGGTGCAAGATATGTGCATGGTTTGTGGAGATAGTGCTAATCTTGATGCAAGATAGGTGCCTGATTCGCAAGAAACATACCATATGCTTAGAAATCAATTTGGACGCACCTAATGGAACTCCTAGATGACGTGTGTCATATGGAATCTTGCTTCGGTCCGTTTGTAGACATTGTAAGTTTTAGTGCAAGATAGGTGCACAGTTTGCGCCTAACGCAGCATAGTCTAAGAAACCATTTTGGACACACTATTTGGTACTCCTGGGTGAAGAGGCTCAAGTGGAAGCTTGGTTCGGTCAGTTTGGAGATAGTGCTAATCCTTATGCAAGGTAGGTGCATGGTTTGCATGGAACATACCATATGCATGGAAACCAATTCTGATGCACCTGATGGAACTCCTTGATGACGTGTGTCATATGGAATCTCACTTCGGTCCATTTGAAGACATTATTAGTTTTGGTGCAAAATAGGTGCACAGTTTGCACCTAATGCACCAGAGTCTAAGAAACCATTTTGGACACACTTGTTAGTACTCCTAGGTGAAGGGGCGCAAGTGGATACTCGGTTCGGTCTGTTTGGAGATAGTGCTAATCTTGATGCAAGATAGGTGCACGGTTTGCATGGAACAAACCAAATGCTTGGAACTCAATCTGGACGCACATGATGGAACTCCAATATGACGTGTGTCATACAAAATCTTGCTTCGGTCTGTTTGGAGACAGTGTTAGTTTCAGTGCAAGATAGGTGCAAGGTTTGCACATAATGTAGCATAGGCTAAGAAACCATTTTGGACGCACCTGATGGTACTCCTAGGTAAAAGGCTCAAGTGAAAGCTCAATTTGGTCTATTTGGAGATAGTGCTAATCTTGATGCAAGATAGATGCACGGTTTGCATGGAACATACGATATGCTCAGAAATAAATTAGGACGCACCTGATAAAACTTCTTGATGATGTGTGTCATATGGAATCTTGCTTCGGTTTGTTTAGAGACAATGTTAGCTTTGGTGGAAGATATGTGCACGGTTTACGCCTAATGCACCATAGGCTAAGAAAACATTTTAGACGCACCCGATGGTACTCGTAGGTCAAGGGGCTCAAGTGAAAGCTCAGTTTGGTCTGTTAGTTTCAGCTCAAGTGGAGGCTCGGTTCGGTCTGTTTAGAGATAGTGCTAATCTTGATGCAAGATAGGTGCACGATTTGCATGGAACATACCATATGCTCAGAAATCAGTTTGGATGCACCCGATGGAACTCCTTGATGATGTGTGTCATATGGAATCTTGCTTTGGTCTGTTTAGAAATAGTGTTAGTTTCGGTGCAAGATATGTGCATGGTTTGCGCCTAATGCACCATAGTCTAAGAAACCATTTTGGAAGCACCTGTTGGTACTTCGGTGAACAGGCTCAAGTGGAACCTCGGTATGATTTGTTTGGAGATACTGGTAATCTTGATGCAAGATAGGAGCATGATTTGCAAGGAACATACCATATGCTTGGAAATCAATTTGGACGCACCCGATGGAACTCCTTGAAAACGTGTGCCATTTGGAATCTCGCTTCGGTCCATTTGGAGACATTGTTAGTTTCGTTGCAAGATAGGTGCACAGTTTGCACCAAATGCACCATAGTTTAAGAAACCATTTTGGACGCACTTGTTGGTACTCCTAGGTGAAGGGGCTCAAGTGGATGCTCGGTTCGGTCTATTTGGAGATAGTGCTAACCTTGATGCAAGAAAGGTGCATGGTTTGCATGGAACATACCAAATGCTTGGAAATCAATCTAGACACACACGATGGAACTCCTAGATGACATGTGTCATACGAAATCTTGCTTCGGTCTGTTTGGAGACAGTGTTAGTTTCGGTGCAAGATAGGTGCAAGGTTTGCACATAATGCAGCATAGGCTAAGAAACCATTTTGGACGCACCCGATGGTACTCCTAGGTAAAAGGCTCATGTGAAAGCTCAGTTTGGTCTATTTGGGATAGTGCTAATCTTGATGCAAGATAGATGCACGGTCTGCATGGAACGTACCATATGCTTAGAAATTAATTTGGACACACCCGATAGAACTTCTTGATGACGTGTGTCATATGGAATCTCGCTTTGGTGTGCTTAGAGACAGTATTAGTTTTGGTGCAAGATATGTGCACGGTTTGCGCCTAATGCACCAAAGTCTAAGAAACCATTTTGGAAGCACCTGTTGGTACTCCTAGGTGAAGAGGCTCAAGTGGAGGCTCGGTTCGGTCTGTTTAGAGATAGTGCTAATCTTGATGCAAGATAGGTGCACGATTTGCATGGAACATACCATATGCTCAGAAATCAATTTGGACGCACCAGATAGAACTCCTAGATGACATGTGTCATATGGAATCTCAATTCGGTCCGTTTAGAGATAGTGTTAGTTTCGGTGCAAGATAGGTAACCGGTTTGCACCTAATGCACCATAGGATAAGAAACCATTTTGGACGCACCCGATGGTAGTCCTAGGTCAAGGGGCTCAAGTGAAAGCTCGGTTTGGTCTGTTTGGAGATAGTGCTAATCTTGATGCAAGATAGATGCACGGTTTGCATGGAACATTTGATATGCTCAGAAATCAATTAGGACACACCTAATATAACTCCTTGATGATGTGTGTCATATGGAATCTCACTTCGGTCCGTTTATAGATAGTGTTAGTTTCGGTGTAAGATAGGTAACCGGTTTGCACCTAATGCACCGTAGGATAAGAAACCATTTTGGACGCACCTGATGGTACTCCTAGGTCAAGGGGCTCAAGTGAAAGCTCAGTTTGGTCTGTTAGTTTCGGCTCAAGTGGAGGCTCGGTTCGGTCTGTTTAGAGATAGTGCTAATCTTGATGCAAGATAGGTGCACGATTTGCATGGAACATACCATATGCTCAGAAATCAGTTTGGATGCACCCGATGGAACTCCTTGATGATGTGTGTCATATGGAATCTCGCTTTGGTCTGTTTAGAAATAGTGTTAGTTTCGGTGCAAGATATGTGCATGGTTTGCGCCTAATGCACCATAGTCTAAGAAACCATTTTGGAAGCACCTGTTGGTACTTCGGTGAAGAGGCTCAAGTGGAACCTCGGTATGATTTGTTTGGAGATAGTGGTAATCTTGATGCAAGATAGGAGCATGATTTGCAAGGAACATACCATATGCTTGGAAGTCAATTTGGAAGCACCCGATGGAACTCCTTGAAAACGTGTGTCATTTGGAATCTCGCTTCGGTCCATTTGGAGACATTGTTAGTTTCGGTGCAAGATAGGTGCACAGTTTGCACCAAATGCACCATAGTTTAAGAAACCATTTTGGACGCACTTGTTGGTACTCCTAGGTGAAGGGGCTCAAGTGGATGCTCGGTTTGGTCTATTTGGAGGTAGTGCTAATCTTGATGCAAGAAAGGTGCACGGTTTGCATGGAACATACCAAATGCTTGGAAATCAATCTAGACACACACGATGGAACTCCTAGATGACATGTGTCATACGAAATCTTGCTTCGGTCTGTTTGGAGACAGTGTTTGTTTCGGTGCAAGATAGGTGCAAGGTTTGCACATAATGCAGCATAGCCTAAGAAACCAGTTTGGACGCACCCGATGGTACTCCTAGGTAAAAGGCTCAAGTGAAAGCTCAGTTTGGTCTATTTGGGATAGTGCTAATCTTGATGCAAGATAGATGCACGGTCTGCATGGAACGTACCATATGCTTAGAAATTAATTTGGACACACCCGATAGAACTTCTTGATGACGTGTGTCATATGGAATCTCGCTTTGGTGTGCTTAGAGATAGTATTAGTTTTGGTGCAAGATATGTGCATGGTTTGCGCCTAATGCACCAAAGTCTAAGAAACCATTTTGGAAGCACCTGTTGGTACTCCTAGGTGAAGAGGCTCAAGTGGAGGATCGGTTCGGTCTGTTTAGAAATAGTGCTAATCTTGATGCAAGATAGGTGCACGATTTGCATGGAACATACCATATGCTCAGAAATCAATTTGGACGCACCAGATAGAACTCCTAGATGACATGTGTCATATGGAATCTCACTTCGGTCCGTTTATAGATAGTGTTAGTTTCGGTGCAAGATAGGTAACCGGTTTGCACCTAATGCACCATAGGATAAGAAACCATTTTGGACGCACCCGATGGTAGTCCTAGGTCAAGGGGCTCAAGTGAAAGCTCGGTTTGGTCTGTTTGGAGATAGTGCTAATCTTGATGCAAGATAGATGCACGGTTTGCATGGAACATTTGATATGCTCGGAAATCAATTAGGACACACCTAATATAACTCCTTGATGATGTGTGTCATATGGAATCTCACTTCGGTCCGTTTATAGATAGTGTTAGTTTCGGTGTAAGATAGGTAACCGGTTTGCACCTAATGCACCGTAGGATAAGAAACCATTTTGGACGCACCTGATGGTACTCCTAGGTCAAGGGGCTCAAGTGAAAGCTCAGTTTGGTCTGTTAGTTTCGGCTCAAGTGGAGGCTCGGTTCGGTCTGTTTAGAGATAGTGCTAATCTTGATGCAAGATAGGTGCACGATTTGCATGGAACATACCATATGCTCAGAAATCAGTTTGGATGCACCCGATGGAACTCCTTGATGATGTGTGTCATATGGAATCTCGCTTTGGTCTGTTTAGAGATAGTATTAGTTTTGGTGCAAGATATGTGCATGGTTTGCGCCTAATGCACCAAAGTCTAAGAAACCATTTTGGAAGCACCTGTTGGTACTCCTAGGTGAAGTGGCTCAAGTGGTGGCTCGGTTCGGTCTGTTTAGACATAGTGCTAATCTTGATGCAAGATAGGTGCACGATTTGCATGGAACATACCATATGCTCAGAAATCAATTTGGACGCACCCAATGGAACTCCTAGATGACATGTGTCATATGGAATCTTGCTTCGGTACGCTTGTAGACATTGTAAGTTTTAGTGCAAGATAGGTGAACAGTTTGCGCCTAATGCACCATAGTCTAAGAAACCATTTTGGACGCGCCCGATGGTACTCCTAGGTCAAGGGGCTCAAGTGAAAGCTCTGTTTGGTCTGTTTGGAGATAGTGCTAATCTTGATGCAAGATAGATGCACGGTTTGCATGGAACATATGATATGCTCAGAAATCAATTAGGACACACCTAATATAACTCCTTGATGATGTGTGTCATATGGAATCTCACTTCGGTCCATTTATAGATAGTGTTAGTGATGTGAACCCACTAGGGTTTTCGCCTGATCTTTCGATGAGAGGCGCTGGATAACTCGATCAGTGAATGGAGATGACGTTCACGGCCCGACTACAGCCCTCAAGATCGCGCCTTAGCAACCGATACACCGCCTCCAATGGCTGTCACGATCTTATGGAGCGCAACACCCGGCCACTAGGGCACTCGTCCTGCAAGCAATCGAAGAACCAGCGAGAACAAGTAGAACAAGTACTAAATTACTAGATGTAAATGAAGGTTTCAAACTCAATCTCTAATGAAGTGGGGTTTTGAAAACAAGAAGACGGGCTGCTGGATCAGCACGCGCGTTTACAAGCAAGTAGCGAAGGCTAAACTTTATCTAATCAAAACCCAGTTGTTCATGGCGGCTCTAGATGTAAATAAATAGAGGGGAGGACGACCAAAGGGGTGCTAGAGTCGTCCTCCAACCCTAGGACGCGTCCCTAATGGACTCAACTTGATACATGGGCCATTGGTCCAAAATAGGGTGACGCAGCACCAAAATAGAAAAAGGTGTCGGCACGAAAACAAGGACTGCGCCCGACTCATAAGCTGCATAGATATGTGGTTGGACCCATTGGAAAGTAGACTTCATGAGCTTTCCAACAAGTATAGGAACGTCCCAGTTGGAGTCCATATGACGCCGTGGTGATCCATACAAGTTAGAGTTATTTTCCAGTCCGAATCCAACTCCCAAAACGTGTTGGGTTTGGACTCTTTGTTTCCTTGCTTTAGAAACGACGTGGTAACTTGATAGAGGATGTTGTGGAGGCCTGGACCTGATCTCCAATCACCTTTGTTAAGTTATCACTCTTCCCATATGCAATCAGCCCTTGAAGTTGGTGTTGCCTCAAATTCTGAATGCAGTTGAACCTTCCCTTGCTGATCTTGTCCATTATTTTTGAAGGTTGAGTTGACGGGCACGAGCACGAGTAAGAGGACCAACTGGTGTAGGTGCGGATATATCGATGGTGTTGATGTCCTCATCATCCTCCCTTTCTTGCATTTGAGTCGTCCTTGACTCAAGCTCATGTTCCTCACCCAAATATGGTTTCAAATCTGCAATGTTAAATGTGGGACTAACCCCAAAATCTGCAGGAAGATCAAGCTTATATGCATTCTCATTAATTCCTTGTAGCAATTTTCCCCATAAAGTTCTCCAAAAATGGCTAAGAAATTTAGCATCTCGATCAGAAACCATTGTATTTGGCACACCATGCAAACGAACAACTTCCCAAAAGAATAAATCAGCAATATGTGTAGCGTCATCGGTCTTATGACACGGTATAAAGTGTGCCATCTTAGAAAATCTATCCACAACAACAAAAACACTATCACGGCCCTTCCTAGTCTTAGGCAATCCCAACACAAAATCCATAGAAATATCTTCCCAAGGAACGCTAGGAACAGGTAGAGACATATACAAACCATGTGGATTTAAGCGTGACTTAGCCTTTTGACAGGTTGTGCAGCGAGCAACAAATCTCTCCACATCTCTCCTCATCCTTGGCCAAAAGAAATGACCAGCAAGTATGTCCTCCGTCTTCTTTGCTCCAAAATGTCCCATCAAACCTCCTCCATGAGCTTCCTGTAGCAACAACAAACGAACAGAGCTAGCTGGAATGCATAGCTTGTTAGCTCTAAACACAAACCCATCACTAACGATGAATTTGTTCAATCCTTTTCCATCTTTACAACGCAGCAACACTTCATTAAAATCAGCATCATGAACATATTGGTCTTTGAAAATTTCTAATCCAAAAATCTTGTAATCAAGTTGATTTAGCAAAGTATATCTCCTTGACAAAGCATCAGCAATGATATTCTCCTTCCCTTTCTTGTGCTTAATAACATAAGGAAAGGATTCAATAAATTCTACCTACTTAGCATGTCTGCGATTTAGTTTTCTTTGACTACGAATATGTTTTAAAGATTCATGATCAGAATGAATAACAAACTCTTTGGGCCACAAATAATGTTGCCATGTTTCTAAAGTTCGGACAAGAGCATACAATTCTTTATCATAAGTTGAATAGTTCACAACAGGACCACTGAATTTCTCACTAAAATATGCAACAGGTTTACCCTCTTGTAGCAAAACACCTCCCAAACCAATCCCACTAGCATCACACTCAAGCTCAAAAGTCTTATTAAAATCAAGAAGCTGTAGGAGAGGTGCATGTGTTAACTTATCTTTCAACATGTTGAAGGAATTCTCTTGTACTTTGCTCCAAACAAAAGGCACTCCCTTCTTTGTAAGCTCATTCAATGGTGCAGCAATGGTGCTAAAATCCTTCACAAAACGACGATAAAACCTAGCAAGTCCTAAGAAACTCCGCACCTGGGTGATTGTCTTTGGTACAGGCCATCCCTGTATAGCTTCTACCTTGGCTTGATCAACCTCAATTCCATAACCTTTGTCGAGGAGTTCTTGCACTTGCCGCTGGATCTCTTTTGTTTCCTCTGGATTTGTCCTGTATGGCGCGCGGTTTGGCAAAGATGCACCAGGAATAAGATCAATTTGGTGCTCAATCCCACGTATAGGTGGCAGCCCTGCCGGTATCTCACTTGGAAAAACATCAGCATACTCCTGCAAAATGTTATGAACAGCAGGGGGCAAAGAATGCAGCATATCTTCAATTGAAATCAAAACACCCTTACATACCAAAGCATAAGCAATAGATGTGGAAGCAATTAGTTCATTAACATCAAATTTAGTAGCAAACATGCAATGTCCATTTAATCTTATCTCATCTTTGTTATTTCCATTGGTATCTGCATTGTTCTTAATTTTAGCCTTGGTAATTTTAGCAACTTCATCACGTACGATAGCTTCGGGAGACATAGGTAGCAAAACAATTTTCATATCATGGTGCATAAACGAATACTGATTTGATCTACCATGATGTATACATTCCTTATCAAATTGCCATGGTCTACCTAGCAGAATATTACAAGCTTCCATAGGTACAACATCACATTCAACAACATCATGGTATGAACCAATAGTAAAATTAATTCGCACTAGTTTTGTTACCTTGGCCTTACCACTGTTGTTCAGCCACCGAATGTGATATGGATGTGGATGTGGTTTGGTGGTAAGTGCAAGCTTCTCCACCATGTCGCTGCTAGCCAAGTTGTTGCAGCTACCTCCATCAATAATCAAACGACAAGAACGCTCTTTAATAACATACTTTGTTTGGAACAATGTATGCCGCTGATTCTGCTCTACCTTCTCCGCTTGAGCACTAAGCACACGCTGCACAATAAGACTCTCATAATGCTCTACATTCTCTGTACCTATCTGCTCTTCTATTGCTTCATCCCTACCTGTATCATCAGCAGCAAGCAAAGCACGTGTATCGTCATCAAAATCACTAGCAGAGGAATACCCACCATCAGTGTTAACCACCAAAACACGCTTGTTTGGACAATCTCGCTGTACGTGCCCATAGCCCTTGCATCGATGACACTGAACATCTCTTGTTCTTCCCGTGGAATTAACCGAGGAGGCACTAGCGATTGGTCTCTGGGCTGATTTAGTTGCTGTATTTGTGGAAGAATCATGTGGTTTGTCGCTGTAGGAAGGTGGTGGAGCTATTGATCGGCTTGATGGAAGAGGTACACCACCCGACAATGTAGCAGATGTGCGTTGTTGCCAGGATTTCCCTGCAGAATTGTTAGATTTGGCACTAGAACGTCGTCCCTGCACTTCCCTTTCAACTTTACAAGCAAGACGAAACAAACGGGTTACGTTAGTATAATCTTTATAAGCAAGAATGTCCTGGATTTCACGATTTAACCCGCCCAAAAATCTAGCCATAGCAGGTTCTTCTTCCTCCTCTAAATTACATCGCAGCATACCCATTTGTAATTCCTGATAATATTCTTCTACACTTTTAGCACCTTGTCTCAATTGCTGCAACTTATTAATCATGTCACGTGCATAGTAAGAAGGAACAAATCTAGCCCTCATGACTTGTTTCAACGCATTCCAAGTTCTAGGTATGTTATTAGGATTTTTCTTGCCATGTTCTATTGAAAGGATCTAATTGGCCTAGAGGGGGGTGAATAGGCGTATCTTAAAAACCTGAAACTCAAAAACTCAAGTTGCGGAAGTCAAATGCCTGTCGGTACTACCGACAGTTTGGGCCGGTACTACTGGTGTCACACAGCCAGTAGTACCGACGCAAACTGCTGGTACTACCGACTCCTAAGACAGCTACGAAATCAGAGTGTAAAGGGCTTAGATTTCAGATCTGAGTTTTACCCCACTTTCCTAGGTGTAGAAGAAGGTGTTGTTGAAGTCTCCTTAGCTTAGTTCTTCTCCACACCGTAGATCGACCCTTGTTTACCTGTGAAAAGAGAAAAAGATAGGAATACCAAGAACACAAACAAGGGTAGTCGAAGCTACCTCCACAGCAAGACAAGGTATTTTCTCCGAGGTTCGGCAATCTCCACTAAGGAGTTCCTACGTCCCCGTTGTTGAGGTGACCACGAAGGTCTGACCACTTAGGTCTCCTCCTCAAGCAACCACAAAGGTTGGCTTGATGTTTCCACTAAGAATCAAGGGGTAATACAAACACTTCGGGGTGCCCTCACAAATCAATCAACACGGGCAACCACGAAGAACGCCTAGCCGGCTAGGGTTCCAAGAACCCAAGAGTAACGAACACAAACCAAACCGGCAAGATGAGGAACGGAGTGCTCAAGTCACAGATCGAGGCTCCCAACTCTCTAATCTCACTTCTCTAGCTCGAATCTCTCAAGAAATGAAGTCTAGGAGCAAGAGGGAGAGAGAGTGGGTGAGACAAAGCTTGGAGACTGTTTTCTCAGAGTTGGAGTAGCTAGAATGAGCAAGCCAACGGTTAGAAAAGAGGAAAGAGCTATTTATACTAGAGTACAGAAGACTGGCCGGTACTACCGGTGCAAACACCGGTACCACCGGCCCCCCAGAACTAAACGTGAGAAAGCTAAGAAAGATGTGAGAAAAAAGGCCTACCGGTACTACCGGCCTTGGGCCGGTACTACCGGCCAGCGCCGGTACTACCGGTGGAAGGCCGGTACCACCGGCAGTGCAAAATCTCGCAAAACATGAGTTTTGCGGGATTTTTGCCTGCCGGTACTACCGGCGTTTCACCGGTACTACCGGCGGTAGCCGGTACCACCGGTCAAAGCCCGGTACTACCGGTAGTTCAATTTCTCGCAAAACTCAGGAGTAGAGCTGGCACTACCGGTACCACCGGCCCTGAGGGCCGGTACTACCGGCTCACCCTGGCAGAGAAGAAACTTTCCAGAAGTTCGTGTGTGCAAGTGTGTCTCTCAAGCGCAAGACCTAAGTTGACCTGAGCACCTTTATCCTCATCTTACCGACTCAATTTGCATCCCTCTTGATAGTGCGGCGTTTCCTATCACTCAAACAAGAAATAAAACTAGGTAGCTTCTTGAGTTGAAACGTCGCTTATATGAAGAAATTTTGGGGGTGCTGTGATTCACCAAATGTGTAATTTTGATTCCATCAATGAACTAACACCTGTAGATTACACTTGATAGACATGTTAGTTCCTAATTTGATTGTCATTAATTATCAAAACCCACACCGGGGGCGAATGCACTTACAAACTCCCCCTTTTTGGTAATTGATGACAACCAACTTAGGCTTATAAAAGATTGAAAGAAGTAGAGCTTTTGAATTCCAAAAATTAGGTTGGGCTCCCCCTTAATGTATGCATTGAATTTGGAATTTCAAATCTTGATTAATATCAAGATGGCATACATTAAGATCAAGCTCCCCCTAAATTTTGCAATCCGTGGGGTGCCTAAAAGAGTGTGTGTGTGACAAGAAATAAACCGTGATGCGTATGACAGGATATATTACAAAGAGTAAAGGAAGAATTTGAATGATTGTGCAAGAACCAAGGAACTCACAATAACCATTCAAAAACAACATTGCACCAACAAAAGTCTAAAGAAGCTAACACAAGCAGGATATAACGAGAAATAAAAGTGTTTAGCTTACAATCATCCATCACACAACGTAGTTCTTGTTCACCACACATAGTTCATTACTAAGAAAGTTTGAGACGGGCACCAACAACTAACTTATTACAGCAAATATAAGCCTACCACTCCCCCTTTGGCAACAAGTGCCAAAAAGGGTAGGCTGTGAGGAAGAGCTAGAAAGACTACTCGTCACCACCACCAAGGTCGTCGCCGTCGTCGTCGTCGCTGTAGTCGATGAAGGTACGCAACGGACCCTTACCATGAGGATCAGCTGAGGTGGACTGCTCATGAGGGGGTGCAACAGAAACAGAGGCCCTAGTGACATTGTCCGCAGCACCAAAGATATCCTGATAAGCAAAGCCAGCCTCGGTGTCCTCCATGGAGAAACCAGCAGGAATCCCACCACCATAGAATGGATCAAAAGCAGAGGGAGGATCCTGCTGCTCCTCATCTTCATCAACAGAAGGCCGATGCATGTTGTCATAATCAGCATAGGGGTCCTGGAACTCACGAAGAGGAGAGGACGGAGGAAGAGCTGCCTTCTCCTCAAGACGATGGAGACGCTGATCGGTCTTCTTTTGGCAATAGCAAAAATAGGAGAAGAACCGCTGCAGCGCATGACGGGTAGGACTACGGCGCCCACAACCGCTGTCCTGAGGAGGGATGGCTTCCCCTTGAGCATCAGCAGCACCAGCAGGAGTGGCAAAACCAGGGGTAGCAGCACCAGGAGTAGCAGCACCAGCAGGACGTGAGGAGGAGCATGAGGAGCACCCAAGTGCTTGGCACGGACCGGAGCATGAATGCAAGGGTGCGAGAACTGCATGCCAGTTACTTGCTCAATAATATGCATCAGATATGGAGCATAGGGCAGGTACTTGTTGGGATCCACGGACGCATCAGCAATCTTGTTCCACATGAAATCCGAGACACCGAAGCGGCCACCATTGGCACCAAAGCGAGCCAAAATCTTAGGAGCATCTTGGCGAAGGTGAATGGAATCTCCAAACTTGGGGTCAATGGTGTAGCGGATCAGGTTGTTCAGCACATAGAAGTAAGGCTTCAGGTGAGTGGTCTTGAGATCCGGATGAGCTCCTGGCTTGTACATTTCAGCAGCATCAAGGTCAGCCTCAGAAATCCCCTCAGCAAAGATGGTAGACAGCCAGGGTGCATCTCGATCCAAGTGATCAAAACCAAGCAAGCGAGAGAAAGTGATAAAATCAAGGCGATAGTGAACACCTTGAGTCATCCAATGCAGCACCCTAGAAGCTTGATCGACCCACAAAGTTGCCCAAAACTGAAAGATGATCTCCTCATTCCAATTCTTCTCAAGGGTCATAAGAGGAAGAATGCGCCATTCTTCAAGCTTGTTAATCAAAGCAGTGACCTCCGGATGATTGAAATCTTGTAAGGACTTGAGGACCACATACTTGTGCTGAAAGAGTGGTCCATTCTTGGTGGCTTTGCCGCCCTTGTAGAGGACGGACTCATAAAAGTCATTGTGAAACTGAGACCAAAACCTCTCCTCAACTCCCTCAAACTTGATGAATTTGTACGGGTTCTCGCTGCGCTGAGTTCTTAAGTCCGTAAGACGCTTCTTGTAATCAATACCAAATCGGGGCAGCGTACCAGAGGGAATAGAGGGCCTCCGGACATGAGCATTGAACTGAGGATGCCATTGGAGAGTCCGGCGAGCACCAACCTCACTGAGATGCAGAGGCGAGCGACGAAGGACATTGGGGTCCATGGATCTGCCCTCCTCTTGCACAGGATCTGGCACAGCTTGGCTTCGAACTATAGCTTGATGGGAAGGAGGCGGACACGGGACGGTGTGGGTGTGAAGAGGGGCAGGAATGCCTTCATCACCGGCGGAAGCGCCAGCCGCACCCGAACTGCGTGAAGGGGTTCCACGACCACGCACAGCCCGGTCCGCAGACCGACCACCGGCATCACTGGAGCGAGGACGAGCACCACGAGGAGGGTTCTTGCGCTTGCCGGAATCCATGCTACAACACCACAAAGAGGGGCAGCAAGAGAACGTTACAAGGCCATACTAGAATGTAACAAGAAATCGATCAAGGCGATGGGAGGAACTGCCGTGCTCACAGGGGCCGGTACTACCGGCCCTAGGGCCGGTACTACCGGCGGCACCGTGGAGCAAGGGAATCACCTCCAATCGACCAAATCGACCATGGGAAAGGCGCATAAAACATTCTAGAGGCAAGAACACACTAAGATAAGGAAAGGAGTGCGAGGAATCGGCCTAAAAATAGGTACATTGGGAGATCGGGCAATACCAAGATGTACCTTGCGTCACGAAGAAAAGGGGCCGAATCCAAGCAAACCCACGGGTCTTGGGGTCAACCAAGGACCTCCACGCGTCCCTCACGGCCGGGGCAAGGTCCTCCTCAAAGATCGGGCGAAGAAGACGGAGGAGCCGAGAGATCGGGGCAAGAGAAGAGCCGCCGCTGCCGTGAGAAGGAGAGAGAGAAAGGGACGGGCGGGTGGGGAAGAGATGGGAAAGAGAAATAACTGCGGGGGGCTTATATACCGTAGTAAAAAAAAGCACTGCCGGTACTACCGGCTTCAGGGGCCGGTACCACCGGCGGGCCAGAGACCTGCGAGAGGAATTCTGTGGGATTTTGGCATACCGGTGCTACCGGGCTTTGGCCGGTACCACCGGCTGGAGCCGGTACCATCAGTGCTAGGCGCCGGTACCACCGGTAGGGCAGGAAAAACAGCGCTTAAAGGTGAACTAGTGTGGCAAACCAAAAAACAAATCAGTCATGGCCAGATTTCATCAAATCATCACAAAACAATGGCCATGCTTGAGATGTGAAAAATAGATTTTGAAAGACACAAGAGTTTTCACAAAGATTTGTCCTTTCTAATCAAACAAGTGTGTGCAAGACATCAACCCATGTTACGAGAATCAACGATATTTAGTTCACGCCTCAAAGCACAAAATCTTGACTCATCTAGAGGTTTAGTGAAGATATCGGCTAACTGGTATTCGGTTCTCACATGTTGCACAGCGATATCTCCTTTGGATTGATGGTCTCTCAGGAAGTGATGTCAAATGTCTATGTGCTTTGTTCTAGAGTGGTTCACAGGGTTATCAGCTAGCTTGATTGCCCCCTCATTGTCACATAAGAGGGGAATATTGCTTTGCTCACAACCAAAGTCTCTCAAGGTTTGCTTCATCCAAAGTAGTTGGGCACAGCAAGCGTCGGCCGCCACATACTCGGCTTCAGCGGTGGAGAGGGCAATGGAGTTTTGTTTCTTAGAACTCCAGGACACCAAAGACCTACCAAGGAACTGGCAAGTCCCTGATGTACTCTTTCGCTCTACCCTGCAACCGGCATAGTCCGAGTCGGAGTAGCCAAGTAGAGTGAAAGTGGAGCCCTTTGGGTACCATAAGCCAAGATTAGGAGTGAACACAAGATATCGAAAGATTCTCTTAACAGCCATAAGATGACATTCTTTCGGATTAGCTTGAAACCTTGCACACATGCACACACTAAGCATAATATCAGGCCTAGATGCACAAAGGTAAAGCAAAGATCCAATCATGGAGCGATATACCTTTTGATCAATGGCCTTGCCGTCTCCATCAAGGTCAAGATGTCCGGTTGTTGGCATTGGTGTCTTTATGGGTTTGGCCTTGTCCATGTCAAACTTCTTTAGCATGTCAGAGGTGTACTTGGTTTGACTTATGAATGTGCCGTCCTTGAGTTGCTTGATTTGAAATCCAAGGAAGTACGTCAACTCCCCCATCATGGACATCTCGAACCTCTTGGTCATAATCCTACTAAATTCCTCACTGAAGTCCGCATTAGTACTACCAAATATAATGTCATCGACATATATTTGGCATATAAAAATATCATTATTGACTTTGCGAGTAAATAAAGTGGGATCAGCTTTCCCAATCTCAAACCCTTGTTTGAGTAGGAAATCCTTGAGACAATCATACCAAGCTCTAGGGGCTTGCTTAAGCCCATAGAGTGCCTTGTCCAGCTTGTATACATGATCAGGATGATGTGGATCTTCAAAACCCGGTGGTTGCTCCACGTACACGGTTTCGGAGAGGGGGCCATTTAGGAATGCACTTTTCACGTCCATTTGAAACAACTTGAAATCATGGTGAGCAGCAAAGGCAAGTAATATACGAATAGATTCAAGCCTAGCTACAGGTGCATAAGTCTCCCCAAAATCCAAACTTTCGATTTGAGTGAAACCTTTGGCTACCAACCGAGCCTTGTTTCTAGTGACCACGCCATACTCATCTTCTTTGTTGCGGAAGACCCATTTGGTACCTATCACGTTTTGCTTGGGTCTTTCCACCAAGGACCAGACTTCATTCCTAGTGAAGTTGTTCAACTCTTCTTGCATAGCCATCACCCAATCCGGATCCGCCAAGGCATCCTCCACCCTATTCGGCAACATAGAGGAGACAAAAGAGTAATGTTCACAAAAACCAACTAAACGAGAGCGAGTTGTTACCCCTCGTTGTATGTCTCCCAAGATGCTATCAACGGGATGATCCCGTTGAATGGAGTGATGAACTCTTGGATGTGGCACTGCTGTTCTTGTTTGAATGGGACCATCATCTTCATCTTCATGGTCTTGGTTGATTGGAGAGTCTAGATTTTGAGCGTTTTGATCTCCATCTTGGTTTGGTTCTTGTGCTTGAGGTGGATCTTGTTTAGCTTGTTCTCTTGAGTCATGACCTCTTCTTGATGTGGAAGCATCATCATGGGTATTGGTTGACCCATGATGCAGGTTTGGGTCACGAGAAATTTGCATGTGTGCATCATCTTCTTCTTCTTCAACGGGTTTCACTTCACCGGTAGCAAGCTTTTTGATTACTTGGTGTGATGGCTCTTCTTTACCTAAAATTTCAGCATTTGACTTGCTCTTTTTGAGAGCCGTCGCTTTCATCAAAAGTCACGTCTACCGCTATTTCAATTTGACCGGTGGTCTCATTGAAAACACGATAGCCATGTTGATTAGTAGCATAACCAAGTAAGAATCCTTCATCAACCTTTGGTGCGAACTTAGAGATTTTGGATCTTTTATTAAGTATGAAACACTTGCATCCAAAAACTCTGAAGTAATCCACCTTAGGCTTTTTACCGGTTAGGGGCTCGTAGGCAGTTTTCTTCCTCAGCTTGTGAAGATATAGGCGGTTGATTGCATGACATGCTGTGTTAACGGCTTCTGCCCAATAATCCTTTTCAGAGATCTTGTATTCATCCAACATTGCTCTTGCGACTTCAATGAGTGTTCGGTTCTTTCTTTCCACCACACCGTTTTGTTCAGGAGTATATGCAACCGAGAACTCATGCTTGATGCCTTCTTCATCAAGGTATGCTTCAATGTTGGTGTTTCTAAATTCAGTCCCGTTGTCGCTTCTCACTTTCTTGATCTTCACTTCAAACTCATTTTGAGCCCTTCTTGCAAACTTCTTGAAGATCCCTTGAGTCTCACTCTTGTCCTTCAAAAAGAATACCCACGTGAAGCGAGAAAAGTCATCGACAATTACAAAACCATATTTGTTACCTCCAATGCTTATGTAAGCATTGGGTCCGAATAAATCCATGTGAAGAAGCTCAAGTGGTCTTGATGTAGTCACGATGTTCTTCGCGGGATGCTTGGCTCCAACTTGTTTTCCCGCTTGACATGCACCGCAAATTCTATCTTTCTCAAAAGAAACATTCGTTAGTCCTAGGAAGTGTTCACCTCTTTGAAGATCGGCCAAGTTCCTCATCCCAACATGGGCTAGACGGCGATGCCACAGCCAGCCCATGCTAGATTTTGCCACTAAACAAGTCTCGGACCCCACTCTACTAGCTGAAAAATAAACTAGATAGAGTTTGCCCTTTAGTTGACCCGTAAAAGCAATAGAGGAATCCGACCTTCTAGAGACTTCCACATCCTTATCCGTAAAGAGACAATTGTAACCCTTCTCACAAAGTCGTGAGACGGACAACAAATTGTATCCCAACGAATCCACAAGCAAAACATTTGAAATGGAATTATCATTTGAAATTGCAATTTTACCTAAACCAAGGATATCTCCTTTACTATTGTCACCAAACACAATTCTTTCACTTGTGGTTTGATTTGATTGAAAGGAGGTGAACATGCTCTTCTCTCCGGTCATGTGATTGGTGCATCCACTATCGAGCACCCAACTTGGCCCACCGGAGGAATAAACCTACAAGATAAGATTAAGCCTTTGTTTTAGGTCCCGAGTTGGAACCTAGGGGGTTAGACACATAAGATTTGGGCACCCAAACACTCCTCAAGATTTGTCTCTTCTTGAGGGCGCCCACATACTTCACAACAATCTTGCCATCCTTATCCCAACAACACATGTAATCACAGATATGATTGCGTGAGATAGGCTCTTGTTGCTTGGGCATTTCCCTTTGCTTCTTTTTGATGTCCTTGTTGCTTGCAAGTGGAATTGTAGGAGTGACAACATTGTTCACTTTGTCAATAAGGTCAACAAGAGGCACACTCTTGTTGAACTTCACACAAGCCACCCCATTTATCATGTTTCTTCCATTGGCTCTACCATTATACCTGTTGTATCCGAGGCCATCCTTGATTATGGGGTGCCTTGATGCCTTGAACACATTTGCCGGTTGCTTGTCCTTGCACTTGCAACCAATCTTGACAATTGTGTTTAATCTTTGGATCTCCTTGTCCTTCTTTGCTAACTCATCAAGGTTAGTGAGACAAGCATTTATGTCAACATTTATGCATCTTTCACAGCTTTTACTTGTAGAAGCCTTTGAATCCTTGGAAGAGTTAGAGGTGCTAGACCAAAGCTTTTCATAGTTTAGTTCAAGCTCATGATATTTTGTTGTCAAGCTTGTGAGGCTTTCTTGAGCCAAACTATGATCATTCTTTAGGCTAGCCAAAGATCCATTGAGTGAGGAATGTTCCTTAGTCAATCGCTTATTGGAGTTTTTGACTAGAGACAATTCTACACTCAATTTCTCAACTCTCTCCTTTTCCTTGGAGAGACATACTTCGAGCCCTTGGTTCTTCTCCCTTTCCTCTAGGAGCAGTTCGCCTTGCGACTCGATGCATGACTCAAGCTTGTCATTAGCGTATATTAGCTTTAGAATTTTAGTTGCAGCAGCTTTACCATATTTCTTAATGAGATTGTTGGCATAGTTTTCATCATCTTCATTTTCACTATCATAGTCACTAGTGGTTTGAGGAGAGGAGTCAGTTTGTACCTTGTCTCCTTTTGCCATAAGGCATGTAGGAGTGTCATCATCGTCATCGGAGAGATTGGCGAAGAGCCTAGGCGATGAATGGGTGTCGGAGATAAGTGCTGTTGATGAGGCAACGTTGGTGAGGATCTTGTTTGGGGAGGATCCTTCTTGTACTGCGATGGCAGCTACACTCTTCTTCTCATTGTCATCATCATCACTGTCACTGTCTGATTGCCATTCTTGCCCGAGGTGAGCTTCCCCTTTCTTCTTGTCTTTGTACTTCTTGTCATTTTGTTTGGTGTACCTTGACTTTTTTCCTTTATTGGGACAATCTGCTGCAAGATGGCCGGTGTCACCACACTCATAGCAAAACCTCTTCCTATATGGCTTGCTTCCTCCATATCTCCTCATCTTATCTTTCTTCATTCTCAGATAGTTCTTATAGTTTCCCACTAGCATAGCTTGTTCTTCATCAAGATCATCATCATCTTTGTGCTTATGCTCACAACATCCTTTGTTGCAATGGCTTGACTCACTTGCATGTGAAGCTGTGAGTGCTATGTTCTTTCTTTGATTTAAGGCTTCTTTTGCTTCATCATCCAAGACTTCATGATGCATCAACTTTGCAAGCATTTCTTGAGGTGTCATAGTGTGATAGTTGTCTTTCTCCATGATGACGGATGCAAGCATGTTGTTCCTTTGTCTATACACTCTACAAATCTTTCTTGCTGCAGAGTTGTCATCCCATGTTGTTGCTCCAAGTGCTCTAATCTGATTGATCAGTGACATAAACCTATCAAACATGGCTTTTGTTGTTTCTCCCTCAAGTATGCAAAAGTTCTCAATCTTACTTTGCAGGAGCTCAATGTTTCCTACTCTTACACTCTTGTCTCCTTCAAATGACACTTTCAAGGTGTCCCAAATCTGCTTAGCATTTACCATACCATTTACTTTGTTGTTGTCTTCCGGAGTGAGACATTGCAGAATCAGGGTGGCAGCTGTTGCATTGAGGTGAAAATCTCTCTCATCTTCGGAAGTCCACTCACTTGGATTTTGCGGTGGATTTACTCCAATGTCCACTACTTCCCAGCATCTTGCGGCAATGAGATGTAACTTCATTCTATGAGCCCAATCAGTATACCTAATACCATCAAATGGAGGTGGCTTTCCAGGATTGATCATCGGCAATGTTGGATTCTTGCTTGAGCTGCTGTAATCAAACTCAGTGTTGTTGTAGGTCTTTGACCCTTTACTAGCATCTTCATTTCCACCTTCGCCATCTGACTCAAGACTCCTTTTACCTAGGAGTTCTTTCATCTTGTCTAGCTCTTCTTGCATTTTCTTCATCTGCTCTTTCTGCTGTAGCTGCAAGGATGCTGTGATCTGTGCTGTGATTTGCTCAACGATTTGTTGTTGAGTTGTTGGATCCATCTTGGCTAATGTTATTCCTCACGCGGTGAAGCGTTTGTACGAGGAACCTCGCTCTGATACCAATTGAAAGGATCTAATTGGCCTAGAGGGGGGGTGAATAGGCGTATCTTAAAAACCTGAAACTCAAAAACTCAAGTTGCGGAAGTCAAATGCCTGTCGGTACTACCGACAGTTTGGGCCGGTACTACTGGTGTCACACAGCCAGTAGTACCGACGCAAACTGCTGGTACTACCGACTCCTAAGACAGCTACGAAATCAGAGTGTAAAGGGCTTAGATTTCAGATCTGAGTTTTACCCCACTTTCCTAGGTGTAGAAGAAGGTGTTGTTGAAGTCTCCTTAGCTTAGTTCTTCTCCACACCGTAGGAGATGTAGGACCAGCTATAGGTTGTGTCGGAGAGGATGTAGGAGAGGATGTATCGCTGGTGTTGATGTCCTCATCATCCTCCCTTTCTTGCATTTGAGTTGTCCTCGACTCAAGCTCATCTTCCTCACCCAAATAAGGCTTCAAATCTGCAATGTTAAATGTGGGACTAACCCCAAAATCTGCAGGAAGATCAAGCTTATATGCATTCTCATTAATTCGTTGCAGCACTTTAAAAGGACCATCAGCTCTAGGCATCAATTTGGATTTTCTGAGTTCTGGAAATCTATCTTTTCGCAAATGCAACCAAACCAAATCCCCAGGTTCCAGAATCAATTGCTTTCTACCTTTATCTCCAGCGCATTTGTACTTAGCATTCATGCGCTCTATGTTTTGTTTTGTGGCTTCATGCAATTTTAACATCAATTCAGCACGTTGCTTAGCATCAAAATTTATTTTTTCAGAACTTGGCAAAGGCATTAAATCAATAGGAGCACGTGGCAAGAAGCCATAGACAATCTCAAAAGGACACATTTTTGTAGTAGAATGCAATGAACGATTATAGGCGAACTCAATATGAGGCAAACATTCTTCCCACATCTTAATATTCTTCTTTAAAACAGCCCTTAACATAGTGGATAAAGTTCTATTAACAACTTCAGTTTGACCATCAGTTTGGGGATGACAAGTGGTGGAAAATAAAAGCTTAGTCCCCAATTTGAACCACAAAGTCTTCCAAAAATGACTAAGAAATTTAGCATCACGATCAGAAACAATTGTGTTGGGCACACCATGTAAGCGAACAATTTCTCGAAAGAACAAATCAGCAATATTTGTAGCATCATCAGTTTTATGACATGGTATAAAATGTGCCATCTTAGAAAATCTATCAACAACCACAAACACACTATCACGTCCCCTCCTAGTCCTCGGTAGTCCCAACACAAAATCCATAGATATATCCTCCCAAGGAGCATTAGGAACAGGAAGAGGTAAATACAAACCATGGGGATTTAACCGTGACTTTGCCTTTTGACATGTTGTGCAACGAGCAACAAACCTCTCCACATCTCTCTTCATCCTTGGCCAAAAGAAATGACCAGCAAGTATGTCCTCGGTCTTCTTTGCTCCAAAATGTCCCATCAAGCCACCTCCATGCGCTTCCTGCAACAACAACAAACGAACAGAGCTAGCTGGAATGCATAGCTTGTTAGCTCTAAACACAAACCCATCACTAACGATGAATTTATTCCACCCTTTTCCATCTTTACAATGCAGCAACACGTCTCTAAAATCAGCATCATGAACATATTGGTCTTTAATTGTTTCTAACCCAAATATCTTGTAATCAAGTTGATTCAGCAAAGTATATCTCCGTGATAAAGCATCAGCAATAATATTTTCCTTCCCTTTCTTGTGCTTAATAATATAAGGAAAAGATTCAATAAATTCAACCCATTTTGCATGCCTACGATTCAGTTTTCCTTGACTACGAATATGTTTCAAAGATTCATGATCAGAATGGATAATAAACTCTTTGGGCCACAAATAATGCTGCCATGTCTCTAATGTTCTAACAAGAGCATAGAGTTCTTTATCATAAGTTGAATAATTGAGAACAGGCCCACTCAATTTCTCACTAAAATATGCAATAGGTTTTCCCTCTTGTAATAAAACACCTCCCAAACCAATTCCACTAGCATCACATTCAAGCTCAAAAGTCTTATTAAAATCAGGAAGTTGTAGGAGAGGTGCATGAGTAACTATC
>NW_018396402.1:255907-257039 GCF_000003195.3 Sorghum bicolor
AGAACTCCTAGATGACGTGTGTCATATGGAATCTTGGTTCGGTCCATTTGTAGACATTGTAAGTTTTAGTGCAAGATAGGTGCACAGTTTACGCCTAATGCACCGTAGTCTAAGAAACCATTGTGGACGCACTATTTGGTACTCCTTTGTGAAGGGGCTCAAGTGGAAGCTTGGTTCGGTCAGTTCGGAGATAGTGCTAATCCATATGCAAGGTAGGTGCATGGTTTGCATGGAACATACCATATGCTTGGAAATCAATTTGGATGCACCCGATGGAACTCCTTGATGACGTGTGTCATATGGAATCTCGCTTCGGTCCGTTTGGAGACATTGTTAGTTTCGGTGCAAGATAGGTGCACAGTTTGCACCTAATGCACCATAGTCTAAGAAACCATTTTAGACGCACTATTTGGTACTCCTGGGTGAAGAGGCTCAAGTGGAAGCTTGGTTCGGTCAGTTTGGAGATAGTGCTAATCCTTATGCTTGGTAGGTGCATGGTTTGCACGGAACATACCATATGCTTGGAAATCAATTTGGATGCACCCGATGGAACTCCTTGATGATGTGTGTCATTTGGAATCACGCATTGGTCCATTTTGAGACATTGTTAGTTTCGGTGCAAGATAGGTGCACAGCTTGCACCTAATGCACTATAGTCTAAGAAACCATTTTGGACACACTTGTTGGTACGCCTAGGTGAAGGGGCTCAAGTGGTTGCTCGGTTCGGTCTGTTTGGAGATTGTGCTAATCTTGATTCAAGATAGGTGCACGGTTTGCATGGAACATACCAAATGCTTGGAAATCAATCTAGACGCACATGACGGAACTCCTAGATGACGTGTGTCATACGAAATCTTGCTTCGGTCTGTTTGGAGACATTGTTAGTTTCGGTGCAAGATAGGTGCACAGTTTGCACCTAATGCGCCATAATCTAAGAAACCATTTTGGATGCACCTGTTGGTACTTCGGTGAAGAGGCTCAAGTGGAAGCTCGGTTTGATCTGTTTGGAGATAGTGCTAATCTTGATGCTAGATAGGTGCATCATTTCCAAGGAACATACCATATGCTTAGAAATCAATTTGGACGCACCCCATGGAACTCCTAGATGACGTGTGTCATATGGAATCTTGTT
>NW_018396402.1:258642-262868 GCF_000003195.3 Sorghum bicolor
CCCTCGCCCACTCAATGCACTCCTAGATGGGTGTCATATGGAATCTCACTTCCGTCCGTTTAGAGACAGTGTTAGTTTTTGTGATAGATAGGTGCACGGTTTGCACGTAATGCACCATAGGATAAGAAACCATTTTGGACGCACCCGATGGTACTCCTAGGTTAAGGCGCTCAAGTGATAGCTCGGTTTGGTCTGTTTGGAGATAGTGCTAATCTTGATGCAAGATAGTTGCACAGTTTGCATGGAACATACCATATGTTAAGAAATCAATTTGGACGCACCCAAAGGAACTCCTAGATGATGTGTGTCATATGGAATCTCGCTTCGGTCCATTTGGAGACAATGTTAGTTTCGGTGCAAGATAGGTGCATGAGTTGCAAGGAATATACCATATGCTTAGAAATCAATTTGGACGCACCCATAGGAACTCCTAGATGATGTGTGTCATATGGAATCTTGCTTCGGTCCGTTTGTAGACATTGTATGTTTTAGTGCAGGATTGGTGCACAATTTACGCCTAATGCACCATAGGCTAAGAAACCATTTTAGACGCACCCGATGGTACTCGTAGTTGAAGAGGCTCAAGTGGAGGCTCGATTTGGTATGTTCGTCTATAGTGCTAATCTTGATGCAAGATAGTTGCACAATTTGCATGGAACGTACCATATGTTAAGAAATCAATTTGGACGCACCCAATGGAACTCCTAGATGACGTGTGTCATATGGAATCTCGCTTCGGTCCATTTGGAGACAATATTAGTTTCGGTGCAAGATAGGTGCACAATTTGCACCTAATGCACCATAGTCTAAGAAACCATTTTGGACGCACTTGTTGGTTTTCCTAGGTGAAGGGGCTCAAGTGGATGCTCGGTTCGGTCTATTTGGAGATAGTGCTAATCTTGATGCCAGATAGGTGCACGGTTTGCATGGAACATACCATATGCTTGGAAATCGATTTGGATGCACCCGGTGGAACTCCTTGATGACGTGTGTCTTATGGACTCTCGCTTTGGTCTGTTTAGAAATAGTGTTAGTTTCAGTGCAAGATATGGGCATGGTTTGCACCTAGCGCACCATAGTCTAAGAAACCATTTTGGAAGCACCTGTTGGTACTTCGGTGAAGGTGCTCAAGTGGAAGCTCAGTTTGATCTGTTTGGAGATAGTGCTAATCTTGATGCCAAATAGGTGCATAATTTGCAAGGCACATACCATATGTTTAGAAATCAATTTGGACGCACTCAATGGAACTCCTAGATGACGTGTGTCATATGGAATCTTGGTTCGGTCCATTTGTAGACATTGTAAGTTTTAGTGCAAGATAGGTGCACAGTTTGCGCCTAATGCACCGTAGTCTAAGAAACCATTTTGGAGGCACTATTTGGTACTCCTTTGTGAAGAGGCTCAAGTGGAAGCTTGGTTCGGTCAGTTTGGAGATAGTGCTAATCCTTATGCAAGGTAGGTGCATGGTTTGCATGGAACATACCATATGCTTGGAAATCAATTTGGACACACCTGATATAACTCCTTGATGATGTGTGTCATATGGAATTTTGCTTCGGTTCGTTTAGAGACCGTGTTATTTTGGTAGAAGGTATGTGCACTGTTTTCGCCTAATGCACCATAGGCTAAGAAACCATTTCAGACGCACCCGATGGTACTCGTAGTTGAAGAGGCTCAAGTGGACGCTCGATTTGGTCTGTTCGGATATAGTGCTAATCTTGATGCAAGATAGTTGCACAGTTTGCATGGAACGTACCATATGTTAAGAAATCAATTTGAACGCACCCAATGGAACTCCTAGATGACGTGTGTCATATGGAATATCGCTTTGGTCCATTTGGAGACAATGTTAGTTCCGGTACAAGATAGGTGCATAGTTTGTGCCTAATGCACCATAGTCTAAGAAACCATTTTGGACGCACTATTTGGTACTCCTGGGTGAAGAGGCTTAAGTGGAAGCTTGGTTCAGTCAGTTTGGAGATAGTGGTAATCCTTATGCAAGGTAGGTGCATGGTTTGCATGGAACATACCATATGCTTGCAAATCAATTTGGATGCACCCGATGGAACTCCTTGATGACGTGTGTCATATGGAATCTCGATTCGGTCCATTTGCAGACATTGTTAGTTTCGGTAAAAGATAGGTGCACAGTTTGCACCGAATGCACCATAGTCTAAGAAACCATTTTGGACACACTTGTTGGTATTCCTAGGTGAAGGGGCTCAAGTGGATGCTCGGTTCGGTCTGTTTGGAGATAGTGCTAATCTTGATGCGAGATAAGTGCACGGTTTGCATGGAACATACCAAATACTTGAAAATCAATCTGGACGCACATGATGGAACTCCTAGATGACGTGTGTCACACGAAATCTTACTTCAGTCTGTTTGGAGATAGTGTTAGTTTCGGTGCAAGATAGGTGCAAGGTTTGCACATAATGAAGCCTAGGCTAAGAAACCATTTTGGACGCACCCGATGGTACTCCTGCGTAAAAGGCTCAAGTGAAAGCTCGGTTCGGCCTATTTAGAGATAGTGCTAATCTTGATACAAGATAGGTGCACGATTTGCATGGAACATACCATATGCTCAGAAATCAATTTGGACACACCAGATGGCACTGCTAGATGGGTGTCATATGGAATCTCACTTCCGTCCGTTTAGAGACAGTGTTAGTTTTGGTGCAAGATAGGTGCACGGTTTGCACCTAATGAACCATAGGATAAGAAACCATTTTGGACGCACCCGACGGTACTCCTAGGTCAAGGGGCTCAAGTGACAGCTCGGTTTGGTCTGTTTGGAGATAGTGCTAATCTTGATGCAAGATAGATGCACGGTTTGCATGGAATATATGATATGCTCAGAAATCAATTAGGACACACCTGATACAACTCCTTGATGATGTGTGTCATATGGAATCTTGCTTCGGTTCGTTTAGAAGCTTGGTTCAGTCAGTTTGGAGATAGTGCTAATCTTGATGCAAGGTAGGTGCATGGTTTGCATGGAACATACCATATGCTTGGAAATCAATTTGGATGCACCCGATGGAACTCCTTGATGACGTGTGTCATATGGAATCTCGATTCGGTCCATTTGGAGACATTGTTAGTTCCAGTGCAAGATATGGGCATGGTTTGCGCCTAATGCACCATAGTCGAAGAAACCATTTTGGAAGCACCTGTTGGTACTTCGGTGAAGAGGCTCAAGTGGAAGCTCGGTTTGATCTGTTAGGAGATAGTGCTAATCTTGATGCAACATAGGTGTATGATTTGCAAGGAACATACCATATTCTTAGAAATCAATTTGGACGCACCCAATGGAACTCCTAGATGACGTGTGTCATATGGAATCTCGCTTCGGTCTGTTTGGAGACAATGTTAGTTTCGGTGCAAGATAGGTGCATAGTTTGTGCCTAATGCACCGTAGTCTAAGCCACCATTTTAGACACACCTGTTTGTACATCCTAGAAGAAGAGGCTCAAGTGGAAGCTCGGTTCGGTCTGTTTGGAGATAGTGCTAATCTTGATGCAAGATAGGTGCACGGTTTGCATGGAACATACCATATGCTTGGAAATCAATTTGGATGCACTCGATGGAACACCTTGATGACGTTTGTCATAGGGAATCTCACTTTGGTCTGTTTAGAAATAGTGTTAGTTTTAGTTTAAGATATGCGCATGGTTTGCACCTCATGCACCATAGTCTAAGAAACCATTTTGGAAGCACCTGTGGGTTCTTCGATGAAGAGGCTCAAGTGGAAGCTCGGTTTGATCTGTTTGGAGATAGTGCTAATCTTGATGCAAGATAGGTGCATGATTTGCAAGGAACATACCATATGCTTAGAAATCAATTTGGATGCACCCAATGGAACCCCTAGATGACGTGTGTCATATGGAATCCCGCTTCGGTCTGTTTGGAGACAATGTTAGTTTCAGTGCAAGATAGGTGCATAGTTTGTGCCTAATGCACCATAGTCTAAGAAACCATTTTTGACACACCTGTTTGTACTCCTAGATTAAGAGCCTCAAGTGGAAGCTCGGTTCGGTCTATTTGGAGATAGTGCTAATCTTGATGCAATATAGCTGCACGGTTTGCATGGAACATACCATATGCTTGGAAATCAATTTGGATGCACCCGATGGAACTCCTTGATGACGTGTGTCATATGGAATCTCACTTTGGTCTGTTTAGAAATAGTGTTAGTTTTGGGTGCAAGATAGGTGCACAGTTTG
>NW_018396402.1:262968-292816 GCF_000003195.3 Sorghum bicolor
GTCCCGATAAGTTGACCGGGCCGTAACGCTTCGGTCCGTTTGTAGACAATGTAAGTTTTAGGGCAAGATACGTGCACAGTTTGCGCCTAATGCACCAGAGTCTAAGAAACCATTTTAGACGCACTATTTGGTACTCCTGGGTGAAGGTGCGTGGTTTGCACGGAACATACCATATGCTTGGAAATCAATTTGGATGCACCCGATGGAACTCCTTGATGATGTGTGTCATTTGGAATCACGCATTGGTCCATTTTGAGACATTGTTAGTTTCGGTGCAAGATAGGTGCACAGCTTGCACCTAATGCACTATAGTCTAAGAAACCATTTTGGACACACTTGTTGGTACGCCTAGGTGAAGGGGCTCAAGTGGTTGCTCGGTTCGGTCTGTTTGGAGATTGTGCTAATCTTGATTCAAGATAGGTGCACGGTTTGCATGGAACATACCAAATGCTTGGAAATCAATCTAGACGCACATGACGGAACTCCTAGATGACGTCTGTCATACGAAATCTTGCTTCGGTCTGTTTGGAGACATTGTTAGTTTCGGTGCAAGATAGGTGCACAGTTTGCACCTAATGCACCATAATCTAAGAAACCATTTTGGATGCACCTGTTGGTACTTCGGTGAAGAGGCTCAAGTGGAAGCTCGGTTTGATCTGTTTGGAGATAGTGCTAATCTTGATGCTAGATAGGTGCATCATTTCCAAGGAACATACCATATGCTTAGAAATCAATTTGGACGCACCCCATGGAACTCCTAGATGACGTGTGTCATATGGAATCTTGTTTCGGTCCATTTGTAGACATTGTAAGTTTTAGTGCAAGATAGGTGCACAGTTTGCGCCTAATGCACCATAGTCTAAGAAACCATTTTGGACGCACTATTTGGTACTCCAGGGTGAAGAGGCTCAAGTGGAAGCTTGGTTTGGTCAGTTTGGAGATAGTGCTAATCCTTATGCAAGGTAGGTGCATGCTTTGCGTGGAACATTGGAAATCAATTTGGATGCACTCGATGGAACTGCTTGATGACATGTGTCATATGGAATCTCGCTTCGGTCCATTGGAGACATTGTTAGTTTTGGTGTAAGAGAGGTGCACAGTTTGCACCTAATGAACCATAGTCTAAGAAACCATTTTGTATGCACTTGTTGGTACTCCAAGGTGAAGGGGCTCAAGTGGATGCTCGGTTTGCTCTGTTTGGAGATAGTGCTAATCTTGATCCAAGATAAGTGCACGGTTTGCATGGAACATACCAAATGCTTGGAAATCAATCTGGACGCACATGATGGAACTCCTAGATGACGTGTGTCATACGAAATCTTGCTTCGGTCTGTTTGGAGACAGTGTTGTTTCGGTGCAAGATAGGTGCAAGGTTTGTACATAATGCAGCATAGGCTAAGAAACCATTTTGGACGCACCCGATGGTACTCCTAGGTAGAAGGCTCAAGTGAAAGCTCGGTTTGGTCTATTTGGAGAGAGTGCTAATCTTGATGCAAGATAGACGCACGGTCTGCATGGAACGTACCATATGCTTAAAAATTAATTGGACACACCCGATAGAACTCCTTGATGACGTGTGTCATATGGAATCTCGCTTTGGCGTGCTTAGAGACAGTATTAGTTTTGGTGCACGATATGTGCACGGTTTGTGCCTAATGCACCAAAGTCTAAGAAACCATTTTAGAAGCACCTGTTGGTACTCCTAGGTGATGAGGCTCAAGTGGAGGCTCGGTTTGGTCTGTTTAGAGATAGTCCTAATCTTGATGCAAGATAGGTGCACGATTTGCATGGAACATACCATATGTTCAGAAATCAATTTGGACACACCAGATGGAACTCCTAGATGACATGTGTCATATGGAATCTCACTTCAGTCCGTTTAGAGACAACGTTAGTTTCGGTGCAAGATAGGTGCACGGTTTACACCTAATGCACCATAGGATAAGAAACCATTTTGGACGCACCCGATGGTACTCCTAGGTCAAGGGGCTCAAGTGAAAGCTCCGTTTCGTCTGTTTGGAGATAGTGCTAATCTTGATGCAAGATAGATGCACGGTTTACATGGAACATATGATATGCTCAGAAATCAATTAGGACGCACCTGATATAACTCCTTGATGATGTGTGTCATATGAAATCTTGCTTCGGTTTGTTTAGAGACAGTGTTAGTTTTGGTAGAAGATATGTGCACAGTTTACGCCTAATGCACCATAGGCTAAGAAACCATTTTAGACGCACCCGATGGTACTCGTAGTTGAAGAGGCTCAAGTGGAGGCTCGTTTTGGTCTGTTTGGATATAGTGCTAATCTTGATGCAAGATAGTTACACAGTTTGCATACAACGTACCATATGTTAAGAAATCAATTTGGACGCACCCAATCGAACTCCTAGATGACGTGTGTCATATGGAATCTCGCTTCGGTCTATTTGGTGACAATGTTAGTTTCAGTGCAAGATAGGTGCATAGTTTGTGCCTAATGCACCATAGTCTAAGAAACCATTTGTGATGCACCTGTTTGTACTCCTAGATGCAGAGCTCAAGTGGAAGCTCGGTTCGGTCTGTTTGGAGATAGTGCTAATCTTCATGCAAGATAGGTGCACAGTTTGCATGGAACATACCATATGCTTGGAAATCAATTTGGATGCATTCGATGGAACTCCTTGATGACGTGTGTCATATGGAATCTCGCTTTGGTCTGTTTAGAAACAGTGTTAGTTTTGGTGCAAGATATGTGCATGGTTTGCGCCTAATGCACCATAGTCTAAGAAACCATTTTGGAAGCACCTGTTGGTACTTCGGTGAAGAGGCTCAAGTGGAAGCTCGGTTTGATCTGTTTAGAGATAGTGCTAATCTTGGTGCAAGATAGGTGCATGATTTGCAAGGAATATACCATATGCTTAGAAATCAATTTAGACGCACCCGATGGAACTCCTAGATGATGTGTGTCATATGGAATCTTGCTTCGGTCTGTTTGTAGACATTGTAAGTTTTAGTGCAGGATAGGTGCACAGTTTGCGCCTAATGCACCATAGTCTAAGAATCCATTTTAGACGCACTATTTGGTACTCCTGGGTGAAGAGGCTCAAGTGGAAGCTTGGTTCGGTCAGTTTGGTGATAGTGCTAATCCATATGCAAGGTAGGTGCATGGTTTGCATGGAACATACCATATGCTTGGAAAATCAATTTGGATTCACCCAATGGAACTCCTTAATGACGTGTGTCATAAGGAATCTCGCTTCGGTCCATTTGGAGACATTGTTAGTTTCGGTGCAAGATAGGTGCACAGTTTGCACCGAATGCACCGTAGTCTAAGAATCCATTTTGGACGCACTTGTTGGTACTCCTAGGTGAAGGGGCTCAAGTGGATGCTCGGTTCGGTCTGTTTGGAGATAGTGCTAATCTTGATGCAAGATAGGTGCACGGTTTGCATGGAACTCCTAGATGACATGTGTCATACGGAATCTTGCTTCGGTCTGTTTGGAGACTGTATTAGTTTCGGTGCAAGATAGGTGCAAGGTTTGCAGATAATGCAGCATAGACTAAGAAACCATTTTGGACGCACCCGATGGTACTCCTAGGTAAAAGGCTCAAGTGAAAGCTCAGTTCGGTCTGTTTAGAGATAGTGCTAATCCTTATGCAAGATAGGTGCACAATTTTCATGGAATATACCATATGCTTAGAAATAAATTTGGACACACCAGATGGGACTCCTAGATGGGTGTCATGTGTAATCTCACTTCCGTCCGTTTAGAGACAGTGTTAGTTTTGGTGAAAGATAGGTGCACGGTTTGCACGTAATGCACCATAGGATAAGAAACCATTTTGGACGCACCCAATGGTACTCCTAGGTCAAGGGGCTCAAGTGACAGCTCGGTTTGGTCTGTTTGGAGATAGTGCTAATCTTGATGCAAGATAGATGCATGGTTTGCACGGAACATATGATATGCTCAGAAATCAATTAGGACGCACCTGATATAACTCCTTGATGATGTGTGTCATATGGAATCTTGCTTCAGTTCGTTTAGAGACTGTGTTAGTTTTGGTAGAAGATATGTGCACGGTTTACGCCTAATGCACCATAGGCTAAGAAACCATTTTAGACGCACCCGATGGTACTCGTAGTAGAAGAGGCTCAAGTGGAGGCTCGATTTGGTCTGTTCGGATATAGTGCTAATCTTGATGCAAGATAGTTGCACAGTTTGCATGGAACGTACCATATGTTAAGAAATCAATTTGAACGCACCCAATGGAACTCCAAGATGACGTGTGTCATATGGAATCTCGCTTTGGTCCATTTGGAGACAATGTTAGTTTCGGTACAAGATAGGTGCATAGTTTGTGCCTAATGCACCATAGTCTAAGAAACCATTTTTGATGCACCTGTTTGTACTTCTAGATGAAGAGGCTCAAGTGGAAGCTCGGTTCGGTCTGTTTGGAGATAGTGCTAATCTTGATGCAAGATAGGTGCACGGTTTGCATGGAACATACCATTTGCATGGAAATCAATTTGGATGCACCCGGTGGAATTCCTTGATTACGTGTGTCTTATGGAATCTCGCTTTGGTCTGTTTAGAAATAGTGTTAGTTTCAGTGCAAGATATGAGCAAGGTTTGCGCCTAATGCACCATAGTCTAAGAAACCATTTTGGAAGCACCTGTTGGTACTTCGGTGAAGAGGCTCAAGTGGAAGCTCGATTTGATCTGTTTGGAGATAGTGCTAATCCATATGCAAGGTAGGTGCATGGTTTGCATGGAACATACCATATGTTTAGAAATCAATTTGGACGCACCCAATGGAACTCCTAGATGACGTGTGTCATATGGAATCTTGGTTCGGTCCATTTGTAGACATTGTAAGTTTTAGTGCAAGATAGGTGCACAGTTTGCGCCTAATGCACCGTAGTCTAAGAAACCATTTTGGACGCACTATTTGGTACTCCTTTGTGAAGGGGCTCAAGTGGAAGCTTGGTTCGGTCAGTTTGGAGATAGTGCTAATCCTTATGCAAGGTAGGTGCATGGTTTGCACGGAACATACCATATGCTTGGAAATCAATTTGGATGCACCCGATGGAACTCCTTGATGATGTGTGTCATTTGGAATCACGCATTGGTCCATTTTGAGACATTGTTAGTTTCGGTGCAAGATAGGTGCACAGCTTGCACCTAATGCACTATAGTCTAAGAAACCATTTTGGACACACTTGTTGGTACGCCTAGGTGAAGGGGCTCAAGTGGTTGCTCGGTTCGGTCTGTTTGGAGATTGTGCTAATCTTGATTCAAGATAGGTGCACGGTTTGCATGGAACATACCAAATGCTTGGAAATCAATCTAGACGCACATGATGGAACTCCTAGATGACGTGTGTCATACGAAATCTTGCTTCGGTCTGTTTGGAGACATTGTTAGTTTCGGTGCAAGATAGGTGCACAGTTTGCACCTAATGCGCCATAATCTAAGAAACCATTTTGGATGCACCTGTTGGTACTTCGGTGAAGAGGCTCAAGTGGAAGCTCGGTTTGATCTGTTTGGAGATAGTGCTAATCTTGATGCTAGATAGGTGCATCATTTCCAAGGAACATACCATATGCTTAGAAATCAATTTGGACGCACCCCATGGAACTCCTAGATGACGTGTGTCATATGGAATCTTGTTTCGGTCCATTTGTAGACATTGTAAGTTTTAGTGCAAGATAGGTGCACAGTTTGCGCCTAATGCACCATAGTCTAAGAAACCATTTTGGACGCACTATTTGGTACTCCAGGGTGAAGAGGCTCAAGTGGAAGCTTGGTTTGGTCAGTTTGGAGATAGTGCTAATCCTTATGCAAGGTAGGTGCATGCTTTGCGTGGAACATTGGAAATCAATTTGGATGCACTCGATGGAACTCCTTGATGACATGTGTCATATGGAATCTCGCTTCGGTCCATTGGAGACATTGATAGTTTTGGTGTAAGAGAGGTGCACAGTTTGCACCTAATGAACCATAGTCTAAGAAACCATTTTGTATGCACTTGTTGGTACTCCAAGGTGAAGGGGCTCAAGTGGATGCTCGGTTTGCTCTGTTTGGAGATAGTGCTAATCTTGATCCAAGATAAGTGCACGGTTTGCATGGAACATACCAAATGCTTGGAAATCAATCTGGACGCACATGATGGAACTCCTAGATGACGTGTGTCATACGAAATCTTGCTTCGGTCTGTTTGGAGACAGTGTTGTTTCGGTGCAAGATAGGTGCTAGGTTTGTACATAATGCAGCATAGGCTAAGAAACCATTTTGGACGCACCCGATGGTACTCCTAGGTAGAAGGCTCAAGTGAAAGCTCGGTTTGGTCTATTTGGAGAGAGTGCTAATCTGGATGCAAGATAGACGCACGGTCTGCATGGAACGTACCATATGCTTAAAAATTAATTGGACACACCCGATAGAACTCCTTGATGACGTGTGTTATATGGAATCTCGCTTTGGCGTGCTTAGAGACAGTATTAGTTTTGGTGCAAGATATGTGCACGGTTTGCGCCTAATGCACCAAAGTCTAAGAAACCATTTTAGAAGCACCTGTTGGTACTCCTAGGTGATGAGGCTCAAGTGGAGGCTCGGTTTGGTCTGTTTAGAGATAGTCCTAATCTTGATGCAAGATAGGTGCACGATTTGCATGGAACATACCATATGTTCAGAAATCAATTTGGACACACCAGATGGAACTCCTAGATGACATGTGTCATATGGAATCTCACTTCAGTCCGTTTAGAGACAACGTTAGTTTCGGTGCAAGACAGGTGCACGGTTTACACCTAATGCACCATAGGATAAGAAACCATTTTGGACGCACCCGATGGTACTCCTAGGTCAAGGGGCTCAAGTGAAAGCTCCGTTTCGTCTGTTTGGAGATAGTGCTAATCTTGATGCAAGATAGATGCACGGTTTACATGGAACATATGATATGCTCAGAAATCAATTAGGACGCACCTGATATAACTCCTTGATGATGTGTGTCATATGAAATCTTGCTTCGGTTTGTTTAGAGACAGTGTTAGTTTTGGTAGAAGATATGTGCACAGTTTACGCCTAATGCACCATAGGCTAAGAAACCATTTTAGACGCACCCGATGGTACTCGTAGTTGAAGAGGCTCAAGTGGAGGCTCGTTTTGGTCTGTTTGGATATAGTGCTAATCTTGATGCAAGATAGTTACACAGTTTGCATACAACGTACCATATGTTAAGAAATCAATTTGGACGCACCCAATCGAACTCCTAGATGACGTGTGTCATATGGAATCTCGCTTCGGTCTATTTGGTGACAATGTTAGTTTCAGTGCAAGATAGGTGCATAGTTTGTGCCTAATGCACCATAGTCTAAGAAACCATTTGTGATGCACCTGTTTGTACTCCTAGATGCAGAGCTCAAGTGGAAGCTCGGTTCGGTCTGTTTGGAGATAGTGCTAATCTTCATGCAAGATAGGTGCACAGTTTGCATGGAACATACCATATGCTTGGAAATCAATTTGGATGCATTCGATGGAACTCCTTGATGACGTGTGTCATATGGAATCTCGCTTTGGTCTGTTTAGAAACAGTGTTAGTTTTGGTGCAAGATATGTGCATGGTTTGCGCCTAATGCACCATAGTCTAAGAAACCATTTTGGAAGCACCTGTTGGTACTTCGGTGAAGAGGCTCAAGTGGAAGCTCGGTTTGATCTGTTTAGAGATAGTGCTAATCTTGGTGCAAGATAGGTGCATGATTTGCAAGGAATATACCATATGCTTAGAAATCAATTTAGACGCACCCGATGGAACTCCTAGATGATGTGTGTCATATGGAATCTTGCTTCGGTCTGTTTGTAGACATTGTAAGTTTTAGTGCAGGATAGGTGCACAGTTTGCGCCTAATGCACCATAGTCTAAGAATCCATTTTAGACGCACTATTTGGTACTCCTGGGTGAAGAGGCTCAAGTGGAAGCTTGGTTCGGTCAGTTTGGTGATAGTGCTAATCCATATGCAAGGTAGGTGCATGGTTTGCATGGAACATACCATATGCTTGGAAAATCAATTTGGATTCACCCAATGGAACTCCTTAATGACGTGTGTCATAAGGAATCTCGCTTCGGTCCATTTGGAGACATTGTTAGTTTCGGTGCAAGATAGGTGCACAGTTTGCACCGAATGCACCGTAGTCTAAGAATCCATTTTGGACGCACTTGTTGGTACTCCTAGGTGAAGGGGCTCAAGTGGATGCTCGGTTCGGTCTGTTTGGAGATAGTGCTAATCTTGATGCAAGATAGGTGCACGGTTTGCATGGAACTCCTAGATGACATGTGTCATACGGAATCTTGCTTCGGTCTGTTTGGAGACTGTATTAGTTTCGGTGCAAGATAGGTGCAAGGTTTGCAGATAATGCAGCATAGACTAAGAAACCATTTTGGACGCACCCGATGGTACTCCTAGGTAAAAGGCTCAAGTGAAAGCTCAGTTCGGTCTGTTTAGAGATAGTGCTAATCCATATGCTTAGAAATATACCATATGCTTAGAAATAAATTTGGACACACCAGATGGGACTCCTAGATGGGTGTCATGTGTAATCTCACTTCCGTCCGTTTAGAGACAGTGTTAGTTTTGGTGAAAGATAGGTGCACGGTTTGCACGTAATGCACCATAGGATAAGAAACAATTTTGGACGCACCCAATGGTACTCCTAGGTCAAGGGGCTCAAGTGACAGCTCGGTTTGGTCTGTTTGGAGATAGTGCTAATCTTGATGCAAGATAGATGCATGGTTTGCACGGAACATATGATATGCTCAGAAATCAATTAGGACGCACCTGATATAACTCCTTGATGATGTGTGTCATATGGAATCTTGCTTCGGTTCGTTTAGAGACTGTGTTAGTTTTGGTATAAGATATGTGCACGGTTTACGCCTAATGCACCATAGGCTAAGAAACCATTTTAGACGCACCCGATGGTACTCGTAGTAGAAGAGGCTCAAGTGGAGGCTCGATTTGGTCTGTTCGGATATAGTGCTAATCTTGATGCAAGATAGTTGCACAGTTTGCATGGAACGTACCATATGTTAAGAAATCAATTTGAACGAACCCAATGGAACTCCTAGATGACGTGTGTCATATGGAATCTCGCTTTGGTCCATTTGGAGACAATGTTAGTTTCGGTACAAGATAGGTGCATAGTTTGTGCCTAATGCACCATAGTCTAAGAAACCATTTTTGATGCACCTGTTTGTACTTCTAGATGAAGAGGCTCAAGTGGAAGCTCGGTTCGGTCTGTTTGGAGATAGTGCTAATCTTGATGCAAGATAGGTGCACGGTTTGCATGGAACATACCATTTGCATGGAAATCAATTTGGATGCACCCGGTGGAATTCCTTGATTACGTGTGTCTTATGGAATCTCGCTTTGGTCTGTTTAGAAATAGTGTTAGTTTCAGTGCAAGATATGAGCAAGGTTTGCGCCTAATGCACCATAGTCTAAGAAACCATTTTGGAAGCACCTGTTGGTACTTCGGTGAAGAGGCTCAAGTGGAAGCTCGATTTGATCTGTTTGGAGATAGTGCTAATCTTGATGCAAGAAAGGTGCATGATTTGCATGGAACATACCATATGTTTAGAAATCAATTTGGACGCACCCAATGGAACTCCTAGATGACGTGTGTCATATGGAATCTTGGTTCGGTCCATTTGTAGACATTGTAAGTTTTAGTGCAAGATAGGTGCACAGTTTGCGCCTAATGCACCGTAGTCTAAGAAACCATTTTGGACGCACTATTTGGTACTCCTTTGTGAAGGGGCTCAAGTGGAAGCTTGGTTCGGTCAGTTCGGAGATAGTGCTAATCCTTATGCAAGGTAGGTGCATGGTTTGCATGGAACATACCATATGCTTGGAAATCAATTTGGATGCACCCGATGGAACTCCTTGATGACGTGTGTCATATGGAATCTCGCTTCGGTCCGTTTGGAGACATTGTTAGTTTCGGTGCAAGATAGGTGCACAGTTTGCACCTAATGCACCATAGTCTAAGAAACGGATGAGGACATGAGTACCATCAATAGAAGAGGACAAGCTTGAGTCGAGGACGACTCAAATGCAAGAAGGGGAGGATGATGAGGACATGGGCACCATCAATACATCCACGCCTCAGATTCATATGCATGATAACTCAACTATCTAGTGAGTTCATTCCTGAGTTATTTGTTGTATTATTTAGACCGTGGAAACCCGTGCACCTTTGTTTTGGCCAGGAATAATGAGGAGGAACCGCAAGGAAGCATATTCGCGATGGGCTAAATTTGGACTGCAGAAGGGTCTCAACTTGTGGTGGCCACCAAGACTACATACAGTGACCGATTTTGATGTTCAAATACACGGTGGAAAGCTTATGAAGTCTATTTTCACATGGATCCAGTCCCATGTCCATATCTATAATGAGGCGGCTGCAATCGTCGAGTTACTCCAGAGACCTTTCTGTGGACAGCTTCATTCAATAAGAAACTCCATGCATGCACGATATGGATATTATTGTTTTCTTTTGTTTTTAGTGAGTCGAGGGATTAGCACCGCACACTCTGGTTGCTCTCTCTTGTACATAAAGGCTTCTACAGCCAGGGACACAAGGGCGGGTTTTGTTTTGTTGTAAGTTTAGCCATTGCTACTTCCTTGTAGACGCATGTGTCGACTAGACCATCCGTTCTACTTGATTCAAAACCCCATATTGTTATCGTGATTCATATCAGATCCTTCTTGTATTATTTGGCAATTGAGTGCCTATTCTATCTGTTCTTGCATGTTCTTCGATTGCGTGCAGGAATTACCCTAGTGGTTTGGTTGGTTGTGATCAACAAGATCGTGATCAACCACTGGAATTGGTGTATCGATCGCTAAGGCGCAGCGTCCTTGGACGGTTGTAGTCGGATCGTGAACGTCGCTCTAGAGAGATCGAAGTTATCCATCTCCACCGAAAGATCGGGACACCCTCGTTCTTATTATGTGGTAATCAGAGCAAGGTTTGATTGGTGAGTGATTTTAGTTTGCATTTTTTTCCTATAGTCCAGAAAGCCAAAAAAAATTTTTAGTTTCATTCCAATCATCCTATAGACCCATTGAGCCTTTTACTAGTACTACTTAGTTCAGGCAAGTTGTGTTTGATTTACATGGTCGAGTCGAATTGCTGATCTTGGGTTTAGACTTTTAGAGTTTCGAGTTCTTGTCACGTTTTAGTCACTGCCCATCGTATAATCTCTGCTGCAATCACTATTACCATATACATTTGGACTACACTATATATATCTGAACTACCATCACCACCCTACTTGGGCACCGTGTAAACTCCATCCACCACTCTCTTTTCACTCATGCGCACCCTATATTTTTAGGCCATTGCATGCACGTTTTCACTTCCACCCGTGAGCAACCTATTCTTACTCACTGCCACCTGCATGTTCCTTTCTTCCATTCATACATCCTATTGTAAGCGCTCTTGCACATTCTATAATCAGCATCCTATTTTTAATCAGCATCCTATTGCAACCACTAGATTCATTCCACTCTTGGGCATCTAATTTTAGAACATTGCATCCTTGTCCACTTCATGCGCATCCTTTTGCCTCTCCTCCACTCTTCTTTCACATTCTATTTTTCTCATCCCCGTTGCAATCAGTGTTACTGCAGCATCATATCACCATCATAATCTGCTAGTTGTATTTTTGTTACACTAAAGACATTGTGTGTTTTCTGAAATCTAATCCATCAAGATTCAGATTTATTTTAGTTGAGCAAAGTAGGAAAAAAAGAAAGAAACAAAAAAATATCAAAAAAAAGAAAATAAAAAGGAAAGAAAAGAAAAAAAAGGAAAGAAAATAAAGGAAGAGGAAAAGAAGGGAAGTTATCTCTTGTTGTTCTTATTATTCTTGCGATATTGTGACTTCATCTGTGCCTAGGTTCGCGTCTCTAGCACGGTCTAGCCTAGGACCAGCACAGTGCCACCGTTGAATGATTTCTCAACATGCTTTTGTGACTAATGTGGTGCTAGTACTTCCTTGTGCAATATATAGAGCCATCCTATAACTCCACATATCAGACTACAACTTGACAAGTGTTGTTGCTGCAGCGTTGATACACCATTTTCTAGGTTTTCTGACTTGTTGGTTCCTGCCACCTCCTGTTTCGCTTGGTAAGAACTTGTGAGAACTTGTTTGCATAGGGTGAGAGTGAAATAATTACAACAACCACATCCTTGTAGTTGATAGGAGCATAAAGATTATTGCGTATGTCTCTTGTTTTGTTCTAATCATGGCAGGAATCCACGTAGAAACAAGCGATAATCAGATTGCATGTTCACATCACTTTGCTAAAGGTGTGGCAAGTGATAAGTATGGTACGCATGAGGTATGTGATGTTTTGCTAGATGAAATAAAATCTGCATTACCTTATTTTGAAGGAAATTGTGATCCACATGCATATATTAAATGGGAGCTAAATGTAGACAATGAATTTAAAAAGCATAACCTATCGGAAAGCCAAAAGATTAGAGTTGCTTCCAGTGTTCTTACTGAGTATGCTTTAAGTTCATGGAAATACCTTTGTAGATTTCATAAAGCTCCTCAAACATGGAAAGATGTGAAAAGACATTTTAGAGATGTTTTTGTCCCTGAGTACTATTCTGAAATTTTGTTTGAAAAACTACAATCTATAAAGCAAGAAAACAAAACCGTAGCGGAATATTTGGATAAACTAAAATTGTGTGTGCTGCGATGTGGATTAGAAGAAACTGATGAACTTTTGGAACATAGATTTCTGCAAGGTCTTAATGTAGAAATTCAGGACATTCTTGATGATAAGTATTATAACACCTTTGATGAATTGTTTGATCTTGCTTGTGAGTTAGAAAGGGATCTCGCAAGTATTATAGAAGTACGTGTCTCTCCTATTACTAACAATTTGCAGCAATAAGAAGACAACATACATATGGAAAGCGTGCAACTTGAGATACTAGATGAGTCATTTAAAGAGAGCATAAATCTAGCTGCACCCACACCATTTCAACACAGCATCAAAGGTAAATTAGATGGTGGTAACATAAATCAAGGTGACCTTGCATTAGATGAGCTGCATTTGTCCACTAATGCTGCTAACTTAGAGAAAACAATTATGGAACCAATTACTAATTTTCCTTTGTCAAACTTCGATATTCCTGATGTTCCTAGTGACAAAGAAGAGTTGTGCAATAGTGCATCACCTAGATCCATGCCACAACTAGTATACAAAGAAAAGAATTCTGAATCAATGAGTGTCGAATTCAAGCATGTTATTAATATTGTAAATGAAAATGAAGAAGCTCAATTGTTGTCATCTTTACATATAATGGGGTACATTGAATTCGATGATCTATGTGAGCTTAGCTATTTAGAGAATAATCAGTTTTCTAGATTTGAATTGTCATGCTCTTCCAATGTTAGTTTTCATGCAATTGGCAAATATAATTATGCAAAGGAGTATATGGTACACCGAATTTACATTTATTCAAACATAAAATCTCCTTTTATTGTGAAACAATATGACCAACTAGAAGTGTGCAATAACCATAACCATGTCATGGCAGGTTTGCCTAGTTTTCTTATGATGGAACAGGGCAAGTATCAAGCAGGAGAGCAAGGTTCATCAATTCTGACAACACATGCTCCACCAATGATTAAACCGAGGACGGTTTGCTGTCAAGAAGGGGAGAATGATGAGGACATCACCTGCTCCGTAATACTTACATGGATCAGGAGAATATTTGATTGCATAATGAAAGTATGGATGGTGAATGAAGTTGATTGGGGACCATTATGCCCTACTTGGGAGAAGAGGACAAGCTTGAGTCGAGGACGACTCAAATGCAAGAAGGGGAGGATGATGAGGACATGAGTACCATCAATAGAAGAGGACAAGCTTGAGTCGAGGACGACTCAAATGCAAGAAGGGGAGGATGATGAGGACATGAGCACCATCAATACATCCACGCCTCAGATTCATATGCATGATAACTCAACTATCTAGTGAGTTCATTCCTGAGTTATTTGTTGTATTATTTAGACCGTGGAAACCCGTGCACCTTTGTTTTGGCTAGGAATAATGAGGAGGAACCGCAAGGAAGCATATTCGCGATGGGCTAAATTTGGACTGCAGAAGGGTTGGTGGCCACCAAGACTACATACGGTGACTGATTTTGTTGTTCAAATACACGGTGGAAAGCTTATGAAGTCTATTTTCACATGGATCCAGTCCCATGTCCATATCTATAATGAGGCGGCCGCAATCGTCGAGTTACTCCAGAGACCTTTCTGTGGACAGCTTCATTCAATAAGAAACTCCATGCATGCATGATATGGATATTATTGTTTTCTTTTGTTTTTAGTGAGTCGAGGGATTAGCAGCGCACACTCTGGTTGCTCTCTCTTGTACATAAAGGCTTCTACAGCCAGAGACACAAGGGCGGGTTTTGTTTTGTTGTAAGTTTAGCCATTGCTACTTCCTTGTAGACGCATGTGTCAACTAGACCATCCGTTCTATTTGATTCAAAACCCCATATTGTTATCGTGATTCATATCAGATCCTTCTTGTATTATTTGGCAATTGAGTGCCTGTTCTATCTGTTCTTGCATGTTCTTCGATTGCGTGCAGGAATTACCCTAGTGGTTTGGTTGGTTGTGATCAACAAGATCGTGATCAACCACTGGAATTGGTGTATCGATCGCTAAGGCGCAGCGTCCTTGGACGGTTGTAGTCGGATCGTGAACGTCGCTCTAGAGAGATCGAAGTTATCCATCTCCACCAAAAGATCGGGACACCCTCGTTCTTATTAGAAACCATTTTGGACGCACTTGTTGGTACTCCTAGGTGAAGGGGCTCAAGTGGATGCTCGGTTCGGTCTGTTTGGAGATACTGCTAATCTTGATGCAAGATAGGTGCACGGTTTGCATGGAACATACCAAATACTTGAAAATCAATCTGGACGCACATGATGGAACTCCTAGATGACGTGTGTCATACGAAATCTTGCTTCGGTCTGTTTGGAGACAGTGTTAGTTTTGGTGCAAGATAGGTGCAAGGTTTGCACATAATGCAGCCTAGGCTAAGAAACCATTTTAGACGCACCCGATGGTACTCCTAGGTAAAAGGCTCAAGTGAAAGCTCGGTTCGGCCTGTTTAGAGATAGTGCTAATCTTGATACAAGATAGGTGCACGATTTGCATGGAACATACCATATGCTCAGAAATCAATTTTTTACACACCAGATGGAACTCTTAGATGGGTGTCATATGGAATCTCACTTCCGTCCGTTTAGAAACAGTGTTAGTTTTGGTGCAAGATAGGTGCACGGTTTGCGCCTAATGCACCATAGGATAAGAAACCATTTTGGACGCACCCGATGGTACTCCTAGGTCAAGGGGCTCAAGTGACAGCTCGGTTTGGTCTGTTTGGAGATAGTGCTAATCTTGATGCAAGATAGATGTACGGTTTGCATGGAACATATGATGTGCTCAGAAATCAATTAGGACGCACCTGATATAACTCCTTGATGATGTGTGTCATATGGAATCTTGCTTCGGTTTGTTTAGAGACCGTGTTAGTTTTGGTGGAAGATATGTGCACGGTTTACGCCTAATGCACCATAGGCTAAGAAACCATTCTAGACGCAGCCGATGGTACTCGTAGTTGAAGAGGCTCAAGTGGAGGCTCGATTTGGTCTGTTCGGATATAGTGCTAATCTTGATGCAAGATAGTTGCACAGTTTGCATGGAACGTACCATATGTTAAGAAATCAATTTGAACACACCCAATGGAACTCCTAGATGACGTGTGTCATATGGAATCTCGCTTTGGTCCATTTGGAGACAATGTTAGTTTCGGTACAAGATAGTGCATAGTTTGTGCCTAATGCACCATAGTCTAAGAAACCATTTTTGATGCACCTGTTTATACTTCTAGATGAAGAGTCTCAAGTGGAAGCTCGGTTCGGTCTGTTTGGAGATAGTGCTAATCTTGATGCAAGATAGGTGCACGGTTTGCATGGAACATACCATATGCTTGGAAATCAATTTGGATGCACCCGGTGGAACTCCTTCATGACGTGTGTCTTATGGACTCTCGCTTGGGTCTGTTTAGAAATAGTGTTAGTTTCAGTGCAAGATATGGGCATGGTTTGCGCATAACGCACCATAGTCTAAGAAACCATTTTGGAAGCATCTGTTGGTACTTCGGTGAAGAGGCTCAAGTGGAAGCTCGGTTTGATCTGTTTGGAGATAGTGCTAATCTTGATGCAAGATAGGTGCATGGTTTGCAAGGAACATACCATATGCTTAGAAATCAATTTGGACGCACCCAATGGAACTCCTAGATGACGTGTGTCATATGGAATCTTGGTTCGGTCCATTTGTAGACATTTTAAGTTTTAGTGCAAGATAGGTGCACAGTTTGCGCCTAATGCACCGTAGTCTAAGAAACCATTTTGGACGCACTATTTGGTACTCCTTTGTGAAGAGGCTCAAGTTGGAGATAGTGCTAATCCTTATGCAAGGTAGGTGCACGGTTTGCATGGAACATACCATATGCTTGGAAATCAATTTGGATGCACCCGATGGAACTCTTCGATGACGTGTGTCATATGGAATCTCGCTTCGGTCCATTTGGAGACATTGTTAGTTTCAGTGCAAGATAGGTGCACAATTTGCACCTAATGTACCATAGTCTAAGAAACCATTTTGGACGCACTTGTTGGTACTCCTAGGTGAAGGGGCTCAAGTGGATGCTCGGTTCGGTCTATTTAGAGATAGTGCTAATCTTGATGCCAGATAGGTGCACGGTTTGCATGGAACATACCATATGCTTGGAAATCAATTTGGATGCACCCGGTGGAACTCCTTGATGACGTGTGTCTTATGGACTCTCGCTTTAGTCTGTTTAGAAATAGTGTTAGTTTCAGAGCAAGATATGGGCATGGTTTGCGCCTAACGCACCATAGTCTAAGAAACCATTTTGGAAGCACCTGTTGGAACTTCCGTGAAGAGGCTCAAGGGGAAGCTCGATTTGATCTATTTGGAGATAGTGCTAATCTTGATGCAAGATAGGTGCATGATTTGCAAGGAACATACCATATGGGCATGGTTTGCGCCTAATTTGGACGCACCCAATGCAACTCCTAGATGACGTGTGTCATATAAAATCTTGGTTCGGTCCATTTGTAGACATTGTAAGTTTCAGTGCAAGATAGGTGCACAGTTTGCGCCTAATGCACCGTAGTCTAAGAAACCATTTTGGACACACTATTTGGTACTCCTTTGTGAAGAGGCTCAAGTGGAAGCTTGGTTCGGTCAGTTTGGAGATAGTGCTAATGCTTATGCAAGGTAGGTGCCTGGTTTGCATGGAACATACCATATGCTTGGAAATCAATTTGGATGCACCCGATGGAACACCTTGATGACGTGTGTCATACGGAATCTCGCTTCGGTCCATTTGGAGACATTGTTAGTTTCGGTGCAAGATAGGTGCACAATTTGCACCTAATGCACCATAGTCTAAGAATCCATTTTGGATGCACTTGTTGGTACTCCTAGGTGAAGGGTCTCAAGTGGATGCTCGGTTCGGTCTGTTTGGAGATAGTGCTAATCTTGATGCAAGATAGGTGCACGGTTTGCATGGAACATACCAAATACTTGAAAATCAATCTGGACGCACATGATGGAACTCCTAGATGACGTGTGTCATACGAAATTTTGCTTCGGTCTGTTTGGAGACAGTGTTAGTTTCGGTGCAAGGTTTGCACATAATGCAGCCTAGGCTAAGAAACCATTTTGGATGCACTCGATGGTTCTCCTAGGTAAAAGGCTCAAGTGAAAGCTCGGTTCGGCCTGTTTAGAGATAGTGCTAATCTTGATACAAGATAGGTGCACGATTTGCATGGAACATACCATATGCTCAGAAATCAATTTGGACACACCAGTTGGAACTCTTAGATGGGTGTCATATGGAATCTCACTTCCGTCCGTTTAGAGACAGTGTTAGTTTTGGTGCAAGATAGGTGCACGGTTTGCACCTAATGCACCATAGGATAAGAAACCATTTTGAACGCACCCGATGGTACTCCTAGGTCAAGGGGCTCAAGTGACAGCTCGGTTTGGTGTGTTTGGAGATAGTGCTAATCTTGATGCAAGATAGATGCACGGTTTGCATGGAACATATGATATGCTCAGAAATCAATTAGGACGCACCTGATATAACTCCTTGATGATGTGTGTCATATGGAATCTTGCTTCGGTTCGTTTAGAGACCGTGTTAGTTTTGGTGGAAGATATGTGCACGGTTTACGCCTAATGCACCATAGGCTAAGAAATCATTTTAGACGCTCCCGATGGTACTCGTAGTTGAAGAGGCTCAAGTGGAGGCTCGATTTGGTCTGTTCGGATATAGTGCTAATCTTGATGCAAGATAGTTGCACAGTTTGCATGGAACGTACCATATGTTAAGAAATCAAATTGAACGCACCCAAAGGAACTCCTAGATGACGTGTGTCATATGGAATCTCGCTTTGGTTCATTTGGAGACAATGTTAGTTTCGGTACAAGATAGGTGCATAGTTTGTGCCTAATGCACCATAGTCTAAGAAACCATTTTTGATGCACCTGTTTGTACTTCTAGATGAAGAGGCTCAAGTGGAAGCTCGGTTCGGTCTGTTTGGAGATAGTGCTAATCATGATGCAAGATAGGTGCACGGTTTGCATGGAACATACCATATGCTTGGAAATCAATTTGGATGCACCCGGTGGAACTCCTTCATGACGTGTGTCTTATGGACTCTCGCTTGGGTCTGTTTAGAAATAGTGTTAGTTTCAGTACAAGATATGGGCATGGTTTGCGCATAACGCACCATAGTCTAAGAAAACCATTTTGGAAGCACCTGTTGGTACTTCGGTGAAGAGGCTCAAGTGGAAGCTCGGTTTGATCTGTTTGGAGATAGTGCTAATCTTGATGCAAGATAGGTGCATGGTTTGCAAGGAACATACCATATGCTTAGAAATCAATTTGGACGCACCCAATGGAACTCCTAGATGACGTGTGTCATCTGGAATCTTGGTTCGGTCCATTTGTAGACATTTTAAGTTTTAGTGCAAGATAGGTGCACAGTTTGCGCCTAATGCACCGTAGTCTAAGAAACCAATATGGACGCACTATTTGGTACTCCTTTGTGAAGAGGCTCAAGTAGAAGCTTGGTTCGGTCAGTTTGGAGATAGTGCTAATCCTTATGCAAGGTAGGTGCATGGTTTGCATGGAACATACCATATGCTTGGAAATCAATTTGGATGCACCCGATGGAACTCCTTGATGACGTGTGTCATATGGAATCTCGCTTCGGTCCATTTGGAGACATTGTTAGTTTCGGTGCAAGATAGGTGCACAATTTGCACCTAATGCACCATAGTCTAAGAATCCATTTTGGACGCACTTGTTGGTACTCCTAGGTGAAGGGGCTCAAGTGGATGCTCGGTTCGGTCTGTTTGGAGATAGTGCTAATCTTGATGCAAGATAGGTGCACGGTTTGCATGGAACATACCAAATACTTGAAAATCAATCTGGACGCACATGATGGAACTCCTAGATGACGTGTGTCATACGAAATCTAGCTTCGGTCAGTTTGGAGACAGTGTTAGTTTCGGTGCGAGATAGGTGCAAGGTTCGCACATAATGCAGCCTAAGCTAAGAAACCATATTGGACGCACCCGATGGTACTCCTAGGTAAAAGGCTCTAGTGAAAGCTCGGTTCGGCCTGTTTAGAGATAGTGCTAATCTTGATACAAGATAGGTGCACGATTTGCATGGAACATACCATATGCTCAGAAATCAATTTGGACACACCAGATGGAACTCTTAGATGGGTGTCATATGGAATCTCACTTCCGTCCGTTTAGAAACAGTGTTAGTTTTGGTGCAAGATAGGTGCACGGTTTGCGCCTAATGCACCATAGGATAAGAAACCATTTTGAACGCACCCGATGGTACTCCTAGGTCAAGGGGCTCAAGTGACAGCTCAGTTTGGTCTGTTTGGAGATAGTGCTAATCTTGATGCAAGATAGATGTACGGTTTGCATGGAACATATGATATGCTCAGAAATCAATTAGGACGCACCTGATATAACTCCTTGATGATGTGTGTCATATGGAATCTTGCTTCGGTTTGTTAGAGACCGTGTTAGTTTTGGTAGAAGATATGTGCACGGTTTACGCCTAATGCACCATGGGCTAAGAAACCATTCTAGACGCACCCGATGGTACTCGTAGTTGAAGAGGCTCAAGTGGAGGCTCGATTTGGTCTGTTCGGATATAGTGCTAATCTTGATGCAAGATAGTTGCACAGTTTGCATGGAACGTACCATATGTTAAGAAATCAATTTGAACACACCCAATGGAACTCCTAGATGACGTGTGTCATATGGAATCTCGCTTTGGTCCATTTGGAGACAATGTTAGTTTCGGTACAAGATAGTGCATAGTTTGTGCCTAATGCACCATAGTCTAAGAAACCATTTTGGATGCACCTGTTTATACTTCTAGATGAAGAGTCTCAAGTGGAAGCTCGGTTCGGTCTGTTTGGAGATAGTGCTAATCTTGATGCAAGATAGGTGCACGGTTTGCATGGAACATACCATATGCTTGGAAATCAATTTGGATGCACCCGGTGGAACTCCTTCATGACGTGTGTCTTATGGACTCTCGCTTGGGTCTGTTTAGAAATAGTGTTAGTTTCAGTGCAAGATATGGGCATGGTTTGCGCATAACGCACCATAGTCTAAGAAACCATTTTGGAAGCATCTGTTGGTACTTCGGTGAAGAGGCTCAAGTGGAAGGTTTGATCTGTTTGGAGATAGTGCTAATGTTGATGCAAGATAGGTGCATGGTTTGCAAGGAACATACCATATGCTTAGAAATCAATTTGGACGCACCCAATGGAACTCCTAGATGACGTGTGTCATATGGAATCTTGGTTCGGTCCATTTGTAGACATTTTAAGTTTTAGTGCAAGATAGGTGCACAGTTTGCGCCTAATGCACCGTAGTCTAAGAAACCATTTTGGACGCACTATTTGGTACTCCTTTGTGAAGAGGCTCAAGTGGAAGCTTGGTTCGGTCAGTTTGGAGATAGTGCTAATCCTTATGCAAGGTAGGTGCATGGTTTGCATGGAACATACCATATGCTTGGAAATCAATTTGGATGCACCCGATGGAACTCTTCGATGACGTGTGTCATATGGAATCTCGCTTCGGTCCATTTGGAGACATTGTTAGTTTCAGTGCAAGATAGGTGCACAATTTGCACCTAATGTACCATAGTCTAAGAAACCATTTTGGACGCACTTGTTGGTACTCCTAGGTGAAGGGGCTCAAGTGGATGCTCGGTTCGGTCTATTTAGAGATAGTGCTAATCTTGATGCCAGATAGGTGCACGGTTTGCATGGAACATACCATATGCTTGGAAATCAATTTGGATGCACCCGGTGGAACTCCTTGATGACGTGTGTCTTATGGACTCTCGCTTTAGTCTGTTTAGAAATAGTGTTAGTTTCAGAGCAAGATATGGGCATGGTTTGCGCCTAACGCACCATAGTCTAAGAAACCATTTTGGAAGCACCTGTTGGTACTTCGGTGAAGAGGCTCAAGTGGAAGCTCGATTTGATCTGTTTGGAGATAGTGCTAATCTTGATGCAAGATAGGAGCATGATTTGCAAGGAACATACCATATGTTTAGAAATCAATTTGGACGCACCCAATGCAACTCCTAGATGACGTGTGTCATATAAAATCTTGGTTCGGTCCATTTGTAGACATTGTAAGTTTCAGTGCAAGATAGGTGCACAGTTTGCGCCTAATGCACCGTAGTCTAAGAAACCATTTTGGACACACTATTTGGTACTCCTTTGTGAAGAGGCTCAAGTGGAAGCTTGGTTCGGTCAGTTTGGAGATAGTGCTAATGCTTATGCAAGGTAGGTGCTTGGTTTGCCTGGAACATACCATATGCTTGGAAATCAATTTGGATGCACCCGATGGTACTCCTTGATGACGTGTGTCATACGGAATCTCGCTTCGGTCCATTTGGAGACATTGTTAGTTTCGGTGCAAGATAGGTGCACAATTTGCACCTAATGCACCATAGTCTAAGAAACCATTTTGGACGCACTTGTTGGTACTCCTAGGTGAAGGGGCTCAAGTGGATGCTCGGTTCGGTCTGTTTGGAGATAGTGCTAATCTTGATGCAAGATAGGTGCACGGTTTGCATGGAACATACCAAATACTTGAAAATCAATCTGGACGCACATGATGGAACTCCTAGATGACGTGTGTCATACGAAATTTTGCTTCGGTCTGTTTGGAGACAGTGTTAGTTTCGGTGCAAGGTTTGCACATAATGCAGCCTAGGCTAAGAAACCATTTTGGACGCACCCGATGGTACTCTTAGGTAAAATTCTCAAGTGAAAGCTCGGTTCGGCCTGTTTAGAGATAGTGCTAATCTTGATACAAGATAGGTGCACGATTTGCATGGAACATACCATATGCTCAGAAATCAATTTGGACACACCAGTTGGAACTCCAAGATGGGTGTCATGTGGAATCTCACTTCCGTCCGTTTAGAGACATTGTTAGTTTTGGTGCAAGATAGGTGCACGGTTTGCACCTAATGCACCATAGGATAAGAAACCATTTTGGACGCACCCGATGGTACTCCTAGGTCAAGGGGCTCAAGTGACAGCTCGGTTTGGTCTGTTTGGAGATAGTGCTAATCTTGATGCAAGAGAGATACACGGTTTGCATGGAACATATGATATGCTTAGAAATCAATTAGGACGCACCTGATATAACTCCTTGATGATGTGTGTCATATTGAATCTTGCTTCGGTTCGTTTAGAGACCGTGTTAGTCTTGGTAGAAGATATGTGCACGGTTTACGCCTAATGCACCATAGGCTAAGAAACCATTTTAGACGCACCCGATGGTACTCGTTGTTGAAGAGGCTCAAGTGGAGGCTCGATTTGGTCTGTTCGGATGTAGTGCTAATCTTGATGCAAGATAGTTGCACAGTTTGCATGGAACATACCGTATGTTAAGAAATCAATTCGAACGCACCCAATGGAACTCCTAGATGACGTGTGTCATATGGAATCTCGCTTTGGTCCATTTGGAGACAATGTTAGTTTCGGTACAAGATAGGTGCATAGTTTGTGCCTAATGCACCATAGTCTAAGAAACCATTTTTGATGCACCTGTTTGTACTTCTAGATGAAGAGGCTCAAGTGGAAGCTCGGTTCGGTCTGTTTGGACATAGTGCTAATCTTGATGCAAGATAGGTGCACGGTTTGCATGGAACATACCATTTGCTTGGAAATCAATTTGGATGCACCTGGTGAACTCCTTGATGACGTGTGTCTTATGGAATCTCGCTTTGGTCTGTTTAGAAGTAGTGTTAGTTTCAGTGCAAGATATGAGCAAGGTTTGCGCCTAATGCACCATAGTCTAAGAAACCATTTTGGAAGCACCTGTTGGTACTTCGGTGAAGAGGCTCAAGTGGAAGCTCGGTTTGATATGTTTGGAGATAGTGCTAATCTTGATGCAAGATAGGTGCATGATTTGCAAGGAACATACCATATGCTTAGAAATCAATTTGGACGCACCCAATGGAACTCCTAGATGACGTGTGTCACATGGAATCTTGCTTCGGTCCATTTGTAGACATTGTAAGTTTTAGTGCAATATAGGCGCACAGTTTGCGCCTAATGCACCGTAGTCTAAGAAACCATTTGGACGCACTATTTGGTACTCCTGGGTGAAGAGGCTCAAGTGGAAGCTTGGTTCAGTCAGTTTGGAGATAGTGCTAATCCTTATGCAAGGTAGGTGCATGGTTTGCATGGAACATACCATATGCTTGAAAATCAATTTGGATGCACCCGATGGAACTCCTTGATGACGTGTGTCATATGGAATCTCGGTTTGGTCCATTTGGAGACATTGTTAGTTTCGGTGCAAGATAGGTGCACAGTTTGCACCTAATGCACCATAGTCTAAGAAACCATTTTGGACGCATTTGTTGGTACTCCTAGGTGAAGGGGCTCAAGTGGATGCTCGGTTCGGTCTGTTTGGAGATAGTGCTAATCCTTATGCAAGATAGGTGCACGGTTTGCATGGAACATACCATTTGCTTGGAAATCAATTTGGATGCACTCGGTGGAACTCATTGATGACGTGTGTCTGATGGAATCTCGCTTTTGTCTATTTAGAAATAGTGTTAGTTTCAGTGCAAGATATGAGCAAGGTTTGCGCCTAATGCACCATAGTCTAAGAAACCATTTTGGAAGAACCTGTTGGCACTACAGAGAAGAGGCTCAAGTGGAGGCTCGATTTGGTCTGTTCGGATATAGTGCTAATCTTGATGCAAGATAGTTGCACAGTTTGCATGGAACATACCATATGTTAAGAAATCAATTTGGACGCACCCAATGCAACTCCTAGAAAACGTGTGTCATATGGAATCTCGCTTTGGTCTGATTGGAGACAATGTTAGTTTCGGTGCAAGATAGGTGCTTAGATTGTGCCTAATGCACCATAGTCTAAGAAACCATTTTTGACACACCTGTTTGTACTCCTAGATTAAGAGGCTCAAGTGGAAGCTCGGTTCGGTCTGTTTGGAGATAGTGCTAATCTTGATGCAAGATAGGTGCACGGTTTGCATGGAACATACCATATGCTTGGAAATCAATTTGGATGCACCCGATGGAACTCCTTGATGACGTGTGTCATATGGAATCTCACATTGGTCTGTTTAGAATCAGTGTTAGTTTCGGTGCAAGATATGTGCATGGTTTGCGCCTATTGCACCATAGTCTAAGAAACCATTTTGGAAGCACCTGTTGGTACTTCGGTGAAGAGGATCAAGTGGAAGCGCTGTTTGATCTATTTGGAGATAGTGCTAATCTTGATGCAACATAGGTGTATGATTTGCAAGGAACATACCATATTCTTAGAAATCAATTTGGACGCACCCAATGGAACTCCTAGATGACGTGTGTCATATGGAATCTCACTTTGGTTTGATTGGAGACAATGTTAGTTTCGGTACAAGATAGTTGCATAGATTGTGCCTAATGCACCATAGTCTAAGAAACCATTTTTGACACACCTGTTTGTACTCCTAGATGAAGAGGCTCAAGTGGAAGCTCGGTTCGGTCTGTTTGGAGATAGTGCTAATCTTGATGTAAGATAGGTGCACGGTTTGCATGGAACATACCATATGCTTGGAAATCAATTTGGATGCACCCGATGGAACTCCTTGATGACGTGTGCCATATGGAATCTCACTTTGGTCTGTTTAGAAATAGTGTTAGTTTCAGTGCAAGATATGGGCATGGTTTGCGCCTCATACACCATAGTCTAAGAAACCATTTTGGAAGCACCTGTTGGTATTTCGGTGAAGAGGCTCAAGTGGAAGCTCGGTTTGATCTGTTTGGAGATAGTGCTAATGTTGATGCAAGATAGGTGCATGATTTACAAGGAACATACCATATGCTTAGAAATCAATTTGGATGCACCCAATGGAACTTCTAGATGACGTGTGTCATATGGAATCTTGCTTCGGTCCGTTAGTAGACATTGTAAGTTCTAGTGCAAGATAGGTGCACAGTTTGCGCCTATTGCACCATAGTCTAAGAAATCATTTTGGACGCACTATTTGGTACTCCTGGGTGAAGAAGCTCAAGTAGAAGCTTGGTTCGGTCAGTTTGGAGATAGTGCTAATCCTTATGCAAGGTAGGTGCATGGTTTGCATGGAACATACCATATGCTTGGAAATCAATTTGGATGCACCCGTTCGAACTCCTTGATGACATGTGTCATATGGAATCTCGCTTCGGTCCATTTGGAGACATTGTTAGTTTCGGTGCAAGATAGATGCACAGTTTGCACCTAATGCACCGTAGTCTAAGAAACCATTTTGGACGCACCTGATGGTAGTCCTAAGTCAAGGGGCTCAAGTGAAAGCTCGGTTTGGTCTGTTTGGAGATACTGCTAATCTTGATGCAAGATAGATGCACGGTTTTGCATGGAACATACGACATTCTCTGAAATCAATTAGGACACACCTCATATAACTCCTTGATGATGTGTGTCATATGGAATCTTGCTTTGGTTCATTTAGAGACAGTGTTAGTTTTGGTAGAAGACATGTGCACGGTTTACGCCTAATTCACCATAGGCTAAGAAACCATTTTAGACTTACCCGATGGTACTCTTAGTTGAAGAGGCTCATGTGGAGGCTCGATTTGGTCTGTTCAGATATAGTGCTAATCTTGATGCAAGATAGTTGCATAGTTTGCATGGAACGTACCATATGTTAAGAAATCAATTTGGACGCACCCAATGGAACTCCTAGATGACGTGTGTCATATGGAATCTCGCCTCGGTCTGATTGGAGACAATGTTAGTTTCAGTGCAAGATAGGTGCATAGATTGTGCCTAATACACCATAGTCTAAGAAACCACTTTTGACACACATGTTTGTACTCCTAGATGAAGAGGCTCAAGTGGAAGCTCTGTTCGGTCTGTCTGGAGATAGTGCTAATCTTGATGCAAGATAGGTGCACGGTTTTCATGGAACATACCATATGCTTGGAAATCAATTTGGATGCACCCCGATGGAACTCCTTGATGACGTGTGTCATATCGAATCTCACTTTGGTCTGTTTAGAAACAGTGTTAGTTTCTATGCAAGATATGTGCATGGTTTGCGCCTATTGCACCATAGTCTAAGAAACCATTTTGGAAGCACCTGTTGGTACTTCGGTGAAGAGGCTCAAGTGGAAGCTCGGTTTGATCTGTTTGGAGATAGTGCTAATCTTGATGCAACATAGGTGTATGGTTTCCACGGAACATACCATATTCTTAGAAATCAATTTGGACACACCCAATGGAACTCCTAGATGACGTGTGTCATATGGAATCTCGCTTCGGTCTATTTGGAGACAATGTTAGTTTCGGTGCAAGATAGGTGCATAGTTTGTGCCTAATGCACCATAGTCTAAGAAACCATTTTTGACACACCTATTTGTACTCCTAGATGAAGAGGATCAAGTGGAAGCTCGGTTCGGTCTGTTTGGAGATAGTGCTAATCTTGATGCAAGATAGGTGTACGGTTTGTATGGAACATACCATATGCTTGGAAATCAATTTGGATGCATCCGTTGGAACTCCTTGATGACGTGTGTCATATGGAATCTCACTTTGGTTTGTTTAGAAACAGTGTTAGTTTTGGTGCAAGATATGTGCATGGTTTGCGCCTAATGCACCATAGTCTAAGAAACCATTACGGAAGCACCTGTTGGTACTTCGGTGAAGAGGCTCAAGTGGAAGCTTGGTTTGATCTGTTTCGAGATAGTGCTAATCTTGATGCAAGATAGGTGTATGATTTGCGAGGAACATACCGTATGCTTAGAAAATCAATTCGGACGCACCCAATGGAACTCCTAGATGACGTGTTTCATATGGAATCTCGCTTCGGTCTGTTTTGAGACAATGTTAGTTTCGGTGCAAGATAGGTGCATAGTTTGTGCCTAATGCACCATAGACTAAGAAACCATTTTTGACACACCTGTTTGTACTCCTAGATAAAGAGGTTCAAGTGGAAGCTCGGTTCGGTCTTTTTGGAGATAGTGCTAATCTTGATGCAAGATAGGTGCACGGTTTGCATGGAACATGACATATGCATGGAAATCAATTTGGATGCATCCGTATGCAAGATAGGTGCACGGTTTGCATGGAACATACCATATGCGTGGAAATCATTTTGGATGCACCCAATGGAACTCCTTGATCACGTGTGTCATATGGAATCTCACTTTGGTCTGTTTAGAAACAGTGTTAGTTTTGGTGCAAGATATGTGCATGGTTTGCGCCTAATGCACCATAGGAGTCGTGGTTAACCAGGAAGCACATGTTGGTACTTCGGTGAAGAGGCTCAAGTGGAAGCTTGGTTTGATCTGTTTGGAGATAGTGTTAATCTTGATGCAAGATAGGTGTATGATTTGCAAGGATCATACCATATGCTTAGAAAATCAATTCGGACGCACCCAATGGAACTCCTAGATGATGTGTGTCATATGGAATCTCGCTTCGGTCTGTTTGGAGATAATGTTAGTTTCGGTGCAAGATAGGTGCATAGTTTGTGCCTAATGCACCATAGTCTAAGAAACCATTTTTGACACACCTGTTTGTAGTCCTAGATGAAGAGGCTCAAGTGGAAGCTCGGTTCGGTCTGTTTGGAGATAGTGCTAATCTTGATGCAAGATAGGTGCACGGTTTGCATGGAACATACCATATGCTTGGAAATCAATTTGGATGCACCCGATGGAACTCCTTGATGATGTGTGTCATATGGAATCTCACTTCGGTCCGTTGAGAGACAGTGTTAGTTTTAGTGCAAGATAGCTGCACGGTTTGCTCCTAATGCACCATAGGATAAGAAACCATTTTGGACGCACCCGATGATACTCCTAGGTCAAGGGGCTCAAGTGAAAACTCGGTTTGGTCTGTTTGGAGATAGTGCTAATCTTGATGCAAGATAGATGCACGGTTTGCATGGAACATACGATATGCTCAGAAATCAATTAGGACGCACCTGATATAACTCCTTGATGACGTGTGTCATATAGAATCTCGCTTCGGTTCATTTAGAGGTTGTTAGTTTTGGTAGAAGATATGTGCACAGTTTAAACCTAATGCACCATAGGCTAAGAAACCATTTTAGACGCACCCGATGGTACTCGTAGTTGAAGAGGCTCAAGTGGAGGCTCGATTTGGTCTATTCGGATATAGTGCTAATCTTGATGCAAGATAGTTGCACAGTTTGCATGGAACGTACCATATGTTAAGAAATCAATTTAGACGCACCCAATGGAACTCCTAGATGACGTGTGTCATATGGAATCTCGCTTCGGTCTGTTTGGAGACAATGTTAGTTTCAGTGCAAGATAGGTGCATAGTTTGTGCTTAATGCACCATAGTCTAAGGAACCATTTTTGACACACCTGTTTGTACTCCTAGATGAAGAGGCCCAAGTGGAAGCTCGGTTCGGTCTATTTGGAGATAGTGCTAATCTTGATGCAAGATAGGTGCACGGTTTGCATGGAACATACCATATGCTTGGAAATCAATTTGGATGCATCCGTTGGAACTCCTTGATGACGTGTGTCATATGGAATCTCACTTTGGTCTATTTAGAAACAGTGTTAGTTTTGGTGCAAGATATGTGCATGGTTTGCGCCTAATGCACCATAGTCTAAGAAACCATTTTGGAAGCTCCTATTGGTACTTCGGTGAAGAGGCTCATGTGGAAGCTCGGTTTGATCTGTTTGGAGATATTGCCAATTTTGATGCAAGATAGGTGCATGATTTACAAGGAACATACCATATGCTTAGAAATCAATTTGGACACAGCCAATTGAACTCCTACATGACATGTGTCATATGGAATCTTGCTTCGGTCCGTTTGTAGACATTGTAAGTTTTAGTGCAAGATAGGTGCACAGTTTGCGCCTAATGCACCATAGTCTAAGAAACCATTTTGGACGCACTATTAGGTACTCCTGGGTGAAGAGGCTCAAGTGGAAGCTTGGTTCGGTCAGTTTGGAGATAGTGCTAATCCTTATGCAAGGTAGGTGTATGGTTTGCACGGAACATACCATATGCTTGGAAATCAATTTGGATGCACCCGATGGACCTCTTTGATGACGTGTGTCATATGGAATCTCGCTTCGGTCCATTAAAGACATG